>NC_080171.1:103725532-103914475 GCF_950295315.1 Erinaceus europaeus
GGGAAAGCTTTGCAAGTGGTAAAGCAGGACTGCAGGTGTCTCTCTTTCTCCCTCTCTCCCCTTTCTTCTCGATTTCTGGCTGTCTCTATCTAATAAATAAATAAATATAATGCATTTAAAATATACATATATATATATTTTTTTTTTTTTTTGATGGGACCCAGTGGTGGTGCACCTGGTTAAGCGCACACATTACAGTGTGCAAGAACCTGGGTTCAAGCCTTCAGTCCCCACCTGCAAGGGGAAAGCTTCACAAGTGGTGAAGTAGGGCTGCAGGTGTCTCTCTTCCTCTCTCTCCTCCTTCCCTCTCGATTGCTGGCTGTCTCTATCCAATAAATAAAGATAATTTTTTAAAAAAAATATTTATATGCCAGAGTTACTTTTTTTTTTTTCCCCTACCATTTCTTCCCACCTGCATGATTCCACCACTGCTGTGGAGCTGTTCCCCATACCTTTTTTCCTTTCAGTATCAGAGAGAGATAGAAAAGGAGATACTTCAGCTCTGCTCCAGCACTCCTGAAGCTTTCCATGTGGTGTTGGGTGCACAAACACTGGTTCCTTATGTATGGTCAAGTGACCAGCATTACTCTGAAGCTGTCTGACTGCATGTAGTTACACACTATATTTATAATTAAAGATTTAAAAGAGCATGCATAGAAAAATATGTCATGGGAAGTCAGGTGGTAGCTCAGCAGGTTAAGCACATGTGGCGCAAAGTGCAAGGACTGGCGTAAGGATTCCCAGTTCAAGCCCCCAGCTCCTAACCTGCAAGGGAGTTGCTTCATAGGCGGTGAAGCAGGTCTGCAGGTGTCTTTCTCTTTCCCTCTCTGTCTTCCCCTCCTCTCTTAATAAGTACAACAATAAACAAGGGCAACAAAAGGGAATAAATAAATAAATATTTTTTAAAAAATTAAAACAACATTAAAAAAATAAAAAGAGGGAGTCGGGCTGTAGTACAGCGGACTAAGCGCAGGTAGAGCAAAGCACAAAGACTGGCATAAGGATACTGGTTCGAACCCCAGCTCCCCACCTGCAGGGGAGTCGCTTTACAGGCGGTAAAGCAGGTCTGCAGGTGTCTGTCTTTCTCTCCTCCTCTCTGTCTTCCCCTCCCTCTCTCCATTTCTCTCTGTCCTATCCAACAACAACAACAACAATAAAACAACAAGGGCAACAAAAGGGAAAAAATAAATAAAAAGAAAAGATAGATATGTCATGACTTTTCTGACAACTCAAAAGATACAAAAACATAATCCATGTGAACTGCCTCTCTGTTCTGTTTCTATCTCTGGGATCTACAGAGGGTCTGCATTTCTGCCCTTCTGCAGAAAGTTGTGTGAAATGATTTTTTTTTTTTTTAAATCAGGCAAGAGAGTCTGGATTATAAGAAAAATGAAAACAGTTTTTAAGGTAGGGTCAGAGAGAGAGGATGTTTACTGAAAAAGCAGTTCTTTAAACTCCCATTGAGTGTGCAGGCAGAATACTTCTAATGTGTGTGAATTCTAGAAGACCTGACGTAGCTGAGGGCCAGGTCCCTGAGTGGTTCTGACTGGGGACCACCCCAGTTTAGTATTTGGAACCCTAACTTTTGCACCTGAATTACTATGGTTTTAAATGTACTGTGCATCCTCACTGAGACTTGGTGGCTGGGTGGGTAGGTTAGTCTTGCTTGCTTATTTTTTCTCTTCTTTTCATAGAATTCCAAGTAGACTAGAAATAGACATTCGAGCTTTGTTTTGCCTTCCTTAAAGTGCATGATTCAAAAATGAAAGGACTACAAAGCTCTTGGACCTAGTTAACATTAGGAAAATAGTCTTTGTGGCACAGTGGCTAAGGAACTAGACTCTCAAGCATGAGGTCCTGAGTTCAATCCCCAGCAGCACATGTACCAGAGTGATGTCTGGCTCTTTCTCTCTCTCCTCCTATCTTTCTCATTAATAAAATAAATAAAGTCTTTTTAAAAAAGAAAAGAAAATCGTCTTTGACTAAAATTTTAGTCTAGGCTTTTTAACTGGTTTTTTTGTTGTTGTTTGGATTTTTTTGTTTGTTTGTTTTTGTTCGTTTTTTGGGGGGAGGGGAAGGCTTGGGTAAGGGTTACGATAATATTTTACTTGAGTCTCTTGTTTTTCTTATATATTGTTCCATATCCTGGGATCATGTCCCAATTGACTTGAGTATTGGCTCTAATTTTTTGTTCTAGAGAAAATATACCTGCCACATTCAGAATGTTTTCTATTTTTGCCAGTACACTGCTCAATTCTGGCTTATGGTGTTGCTAGGGATTGAACCTGGGGCTTCAGAGCCTCAGGCATGAAAGTTATTTGCATAACTATTATGCTGTCTTCCTGGCCAAAAATTTTCTTTTTGTAACTTAATTTATTTCATGAGCTACAAAGAAAGAGGCTAGGGCAACACTCTAGCTAGCATATATAGTACCAGGAATCTAACTTAGAACTTCATGCTGCCAAACCCAAAACTCTACCACTGTGCTTCCTCCTGGACCACCAGAATATATATATTTTTTAAAATACTTATTTATTTTCCCTTTTTGTTTCCCTTTTTTTTTAATTGTAGTTGTTGTTATTGATGTTGTTAGATAGGACGGAGAGAAATGGAGAGAGGAGGGGAAGACAGAGAGGGGGAGAGAAAGATAGACACACCTTGCAGACCTGCATCACCGCCTGTGAAGCAACTCCTCTGCAGATGGGGAGCTGGGGGCTCGAACTGGTATCCTTAGGTTGGTCCTTGCACTTTGCGCCACCTGTGCTTAACCCGTTGCACTTCCTCCCAACTCCCAGAATATTTCTTTTCCTATGTGGCTGCCCTGTGAAAGTATCTAGGTTGAGGACTCTCTAGAGAAAACTACCTTTCAAGTTCAGGAGATAAATGAACTTGTCTAATAACCAAAACAGACAAAGTGAGGATAGAGGAAAGACTGTTGTCCCTAGTGCTTCTAGAACTTTGTCCCTCTGCTGCAGACTTGTATCAGTTCCCAAAGAGCTCCTTCTATAGAAGGAGACACCTTAAAGTACTGGGCACAAAAAAAAAAGGCTGCTTTAAGTAAAGAGTTGACCTTTAAGAGAGATTTTTTTATCGATAGTTTGGATGAGTCTTGTAAAGTCCCAGAAGTTCCCGTCTTCCCTTCAGTGCATTAGAAATCAATGCTGCTTGAGATAAGAAGGCAACTAGAGGGAGTCGGGCTGTAGCGCAGCGGGTTAAGTGCAGGTGGCACAAAGCACAAGGACCGGCATAAGCATCCCGGTTCGAACCCCGGCTCCCCACCTGCAGGGGAGTCGCTTCACAGGCAGTGAAGCAGGTCTGCAGGTGTCTATCTTTCTCTCCTCCTCTCTGTCTTCCCCTCCTCTCTCCATTTCTCTCTGTCTTATCCAACAACGACAACAACAATAATAACTACAACAATAAAACAACAAGGGCAGCAAAAGGGAATAAATAAATAAATATTTTTTAAAAAATTAAAAAAAAAAGAAGGCAACTAGAAATGGCCTTACTGTCATTCCCAGTCAGTCGTATTCATCCCACTGCTCTGTCACTTGAGTTGCAGGATTTTATGGCAGTGAAGGGAGGCAGTGTGATAGATTTGATTAAATGAGAGGTATCCTTCTGAACCTCTCAGACCATGTCCACTTCCAGTTACAACTAACACTGAACCAACTTGCTTAACATAGATCAGTGACATGTTCTCCAAGCTTCAATTTCCTCACCCTCTTAAGTAGGAATCTCAAGATTATTTTAAAAAGTTAAAGTGAATTTTTAATCAGCACTAACTAGCACCATAGTTGGCACATGGAGGCCAGCAATAATTCAAATATTTTACTTTCCTTGTTGATTACTAAGTTTCTGTTTTCTTCTGGGAAAGAAAATCATGAAAATATAACATCTAATGAAATTGAACCCCTGCTGGCATCAAGAGTTACCTTTCTCTAGATACATGACCAGAGCAGGGCAGGGGTAGATACCAAAGAGACTCTCATGTCTGAGGCTCCAAAAGTCCCAGGTTCAGTCCCCCACACCACCATCAACCAAAGCTGAGCAGTGGTCTGGAGGAAAACAAAATTGTATGACCAGAGTGACCACTAACCATTCTCATCCTATTTCACTTAACTATGATCCAGTCTTGTTTGGGGAGGAAAAAAGAGCGTATGTGTTTAATCTCCTTCCCTCCTCTGTTTTACTTTCTGTATCATTGTGAGTTCTCATTTTTCACTTACCTTTCACCAAGAAGTCTGAATAATATTGAGTGCAAGGCACTAGATAAAGCCCTATGTGTCTAGGAAGAAAGTGTAACTAGACCCATGGTCAGTCTTAAATAATTCAGCTGTGAGGGTTTTTAGCACTTTTTTTTTTTTCTCAGTCTGTTATGTTTGTAACCCAACAGTCTCCATTATCATGGCTTGGAATTTCACTCAGGGTTTTAAAATACAGAATGTTAACCCAAACGTGAGCCCTAGCAAAGAAGTATCAGTTATGCCACCACTATTAATGATAAATAAGCAAGTGATTGAATCACAGAACAACAGTTAGTTGGAGACTTCAGCTGACAGCTTTTTCATACCCAGTATCTGATCTTTCTTGATCTGAATCAGGTAGCAGAAGCTTTTGGGGTGATTGTGCTTATAATAAGATTCTGACTCATCCCTCTAACAACAGGAGTCCCTTTCTGAAAGGGGAAGAATAACGTCTCTGTCTCCTTAGGCTAATCAAATAACTGCTTGCTTGTGCCCAGGCCACCAATTTTCTCTTTAGTGCTACTAAACCAATATTTATTTTTAAGAATGAGCATATGTATTGTTTTGAGATTTATTTACGAGAGAGAGAGAAATAAAGCAGACCACTATTCAGCTCTGGCGTAAAGTAGTACAGGGGGTTGAACCTGTGGCTTCTAGGACCTCAGACTTGCAAGTTGATACTCTTAACAGAGGGATTAATCCCCCACCCTCCCACCCCCACCCCACCCAAGAATAGCACATTTCTGGCACCATTTCATTCAAATCAGCACACACTCTTGAATGTCTCTGATGAGATCCTGGAATGATTAAAGCAGTACCTGGGGTTTGAGCAGAAGGCATGGTCAGGGAAGACTGGTCATCTTCCCAACTGCTGGGGGTCTCCACCAGTCAAGGCAGCTGCAGAGGCGTGCCTGACCCTTTTCTGGACCACAGCCTCACACAAGCTGCCCCCCACCATCATGGGCTTATACAAGCAGCCTTGTAGCCTGCTGGGGCTCTTAAACTCTGACTCTCCTCACAGATAATCAATTAATTTATCACATTTCTACTGCTGCCAAAAATTCCATGTGCTCTCCTGTTGAGGAGTGTTCCTGACTGCAAAGAAGAGGCATTTTATAAAACATTCTTCTGTGCAAAGCCAGAGGGAAAAAGACTGGTGAGAGATGTGAGAGCCATTAGGCTTTAAATAAATAAAGAGCACCTGGCTGCGTGCCAGCACCTAGCATCTCCCCATCTCCACTGTAATCCAATTCACAGATTCCCCCCAAAGAGAGGATGTCAAGCCTATGATTTTGTAATTTGTGTCTCCATGAAGCTAGATGCCTTTTCTCTGTGATAAATAATAAAATCTGTCCTCTTTGATGGCTAGGTGGAAACTGGAAGTTTTGAGAGTGCTTTTTTTATTATTATTCTTTTTTTTTAATATTCCCTTTTGTTGTCCTTGTTGTTTTATTGTTGTAGCTATTATTCTTGTTATTGATGTCATCGTTGTTGTATAGAACAGAGAGAAACGGAGAGAGGAGGGGAAGACAGAGAGGGAGAGAAAGATAGACACCTGCAGACCTGCTTCACTGCCTGTGAAGCGACTCCCCTGCAGGTGGGGAGCCGGGGGCTCGAACTGGGATTCCTATGCAGTCCTTGCGCCTTGCGCCACGTGCGCTTAATCTGCTGCACTACCGCCCAACTCCCTTATGAGTGCTTTTTAAGTGAGGACCCTCAAAACAAATCTGAGAAGGGACTCGAAATACGCAAGTTGGTTTGGTGGGTGTTTGTGTGTTTGTTTAGAGAGAGAGTGAAAGACCACAGCATTGAGGCTTTCTTCAGTAGGTTGGGGGCTAGGCTCAAACCTGGGTCATACTTATAGTACAGCAGAGCACTATCCAGGTGAGCTATTTTGCCAGCCCTCCAGTTGGATCTTAGAACATTCTGGCATTGCCAGACATGGAGCCAAAGAGTCCAGCTTGCTCCTGGGAAGGATTGAGGATTTCCCAAATAAATGTAGGGTCACTGCTGAATTCTTGAATGCCAAGGAACTCTCCTGAGTGAGCCCCAGGCCCTTCTGCTTAGAAACTGAGGAGGGTAGTTCAGTGTTCCTGTTGTTTTTGTTTCTGTTGTTATTTTGTTTATAGGAAACTGTTGCCCTTCATTGAACTGCTTTATATTTGAATTGCTAACATGTTTTTCCTCTTTTCTTTCCTCTTTTGATTGGATTACCCATCGCTCATTGTCTTCTCTCTCTGTCTCATTTCTTTCTCCCTGTTTGTTTGCCTCTGTTTTGCTCAGGTGGCTTTGGTGCTGCTCCAGTGTTTGGCAGCCCTCCTACTTTTGGGGGATCCCCTGGGTTTGGAGGGGTGCCAGCATTCGGTTCAGCCCCAGCCTTTACAAGCCCTCTGGGCTCGACGGGAGGCAAAGTGTTCGGAGAGGGTACTGCAGCTGCCAGCGCAGGAGGATTCGGGTAAGCCCCCAGAAGGGAACCTCGGGAAACCTACAGCTCTTGCCAGACAAAGTCACTAGAGCCCTGGTTTTGAAAAGAAAGTTCTGATTTCCCTGCTCTTGACTGTACTGATGGCCCCTCCCTTGAAATCAGGAAACTGTTCACTCATGTATTCCTGGTCCTCTCTAGGGAAGGTTCATTTCTCCATGCCAGAGTGCATGGAGCACTTGGATGGACATCAGCTGTATGGCTGCCCCTAGTATGTAGAGTACTAGTTGGTAGACCAGGTCTGCCACCTGTTCTCATGAAGCTAAAGGACTGCTAAAGAAAGAGTTAAAAAAAAAATTGCCTCTCATGTGGGAACTAAGGACATTCTGAATAAAAAGCTTTCACTAGATTCTTCCCCTTGAGATCATCCATCATGTTGTAGGCCCATTGTCCTTGAACATAGAATTCTACTCCAGACCAAAGTGAGTTTCAGACTGCAGTCTCCTGGGCCAGCATCCCTATGAGGCCCTAACTGGACTCCCATCTGTGTTAGGGAGTCTTGCTGACAGCTCAGCTTTCAGAGCTCCTCTCTGTCCTGTGTACATCCTCGCTTTAAAACACCATATTAGGGATTTGCTTTTATGAGCCCCAGCAACTCAGTCTGGTTGCCAAAACCCCAAGGCGAAAATAGCTTTCACCACACCACAAAGTCCCCAATAAAATATATGTGGTGGTGATGACTTCAGAGTGTCTCATTCAAAAGGACCTATTGGTCTCTGACACCAGTGTCTGATAGGTCTCTTAACCTCAGCACTGAACTCAGTACATAAACTAGAGAATTGGAGGGTACTGGAGAGGGGCTTTGTTTTAGAGAATTGTCACTGTACTTAGATGACTCTTGACAATGTGATAGCAACTTTATCATGAAAGTCCCTAAAGTATATCTTATTTATGTCCTTTCACTCCCTTGAAAGATGCTGGTGCAGAAATGCTAGTGAGTTGGTATATTACTTCTTGAGTTTCATGGAGAGACTGATGAGTCTTCTAAGTCTTCCCCAGGAAACCCAAAGAATTCAAGTTAAGGGAAACTTTTAATGAGAGTTGGAACCAACCTAAAGCAGCATTCCTGGAAGATTTTGGTGGCTCCTGGTCTCCCTGGTGACCACCTCATAGTACTGCAGAGCTGCTAGGAGGGATTTGGTTGACTCCGAATATTGAGGCTTGCTTTCTTTACTGGGAACCAGCTAGTTTCTTTTTTTTTTTTCTTTTAAATTTCTTTATTGGGGAATTAATGTTTTACATTCCACTGTAAATACAATAGTTTGTACATGCATAACATTTCCCAGTTTTCCATATAACAATACAACCCCCACTAGTCCTTGGTAAAATTTTTTTTTAAATATACTTTAATTTTTTTTTTATTTTTTAAAAAAATATTTTATTTGATTTTAATGAGAGATACAGAGAAAGATTCAGAGACGAGAGCACTGCTCAGCTCTGGTTTCTAGTGGTGCTGGGACTTGAACCTGGGAACTCAGAAGCTCAGACATGAGTCCTTTGCAGAACCACTATCTACCCAACCTGCCTAGCTGATTTTTTTTTTTAAAACAATTTATTTCTTTATTGGGGAATTAATGCTTTACATTCAGCAGTAAATACAATAGTTTGTACATGCATCACATTCCCCAGATTCCCATTTAACAGTACAACCCCCACTATGTCCTTCATCATCTTTCATGGACCTGTATTCTCCCCACCCACCCACCCAGCCACCCCAGAGTCTTTTACTTTGGTGCAATACTCCAATTCCAGTTCAGGTTCGACTTGTGTTTTCTTTACTGGGAACCAGCTAGTTTCATTACCTAGGAGGAAAGCAGCACGTCCTGCCTCTCAGCGGCTCCCCCATATGCACCTTAGCTGGCTGGCTGCTTCCATTTTGTACAACACGGCTAACAAGTACTGGGTCTTACAGGAAGCCTCCCAGAGCTCCAGACCTCTCTTCAGGTCCTTGACCATAAGGCTGTCTGATGTTGGCAGCTGCCCTTGGTGCAAGCCTGAGGCAGGAGTTAAAACAGAGCAGGACCCCCACTGGCAGACACTCGTCCAGAGCAGTCCCTTGGGGCCTCATGGCTTGAGAGTCACCTGACTTTGTCATTCGGTAAATGGAGCAAGGTCTTGGGATCTAATCAAATAAATGGTGGAGGGCTGGCTGTCTTTAAGTGAGAAATGCTGAAATGAAGGCCTGAAATTGAAGAATATGTTAAAGCGAGAACAGAAACTGAAGGGCTGTTTAATTTCCGGAGGGTGAGTGAAAACTAAAGACCTAGATTTCCAGATGGTGGGTGAAAACTAAGGCTCTGGACAAACTGGGTCTTGTAGTGTATTCTTATTTCCCTAACCCAAAATGAGGTAAAGGTTTGCTCAAGGCTCTGATCTGTTCTTCCCTCAAGGCCACTGGTTCAGACCTAGTATGTCACCTCGAATCATGCACCCCAGAAATTGTGGCTATGAACTGTGGCTTTGGGGCAACAGAATGACAGAGTGGCCACACTAACCAGTGTGATTTTTTTTTTACTGAAACCAGGTTTGGAAGCAGCAACAACACCACATCTTTTGGTACCCTGGCGAATCAAAATGCCCCAACTTTTGGATCACTATCCCAACAGACTTCCGGCTTTGGCACCCAGAGTGGAGGATTCTCTGGCTTTGGATCTGGAGGAGGAGGTAGGCAACCAGTCTCTCTTCCCTCACAGTAGTCCTTCCTGCCTTTTCCTCAGTAAATGCCTCCACAAAGAAGCCAGTGGATTTTTAAAAATTTATTTATATTACTAGAGAGATGAAAAATAGTAGACCAGGGGCCAGGTGGTGGCACACCTGGTTGAGCACACATGTTCCAACGTGCAAGGATCCAGGTTCAAGTCCCCAGTCCCCACCTTCAGGGGGAAAAGCTTCACGAGTGGTGAAGCAGAGCTGCAGGTGTCTCTGTCTCTCTTCCTTTCTATCTAATTTCTATCTCTATCTCTTGATTTCTGGCTATCTCTATCCAATAAATAAATAAAGATAATAAAAGGAAGAAAGGAAGGAAGAAAAGAAAGAAAGAAAGAAAGAAAGAAAGAAAGAAAGAAAGAAAGAAAGAAAGAAAGAAGACCACTCTGTCATACTCGGAGCCTAGCGGTATATAGAGCCCAGGGCCTCACATAGAAAGAATATGCTCTACCTGCTGAACTTTCTCTTTGGCTGTGAAACATGTGGTTTTTACCTGGCCGTCCAGCTTAGTATTTTAAAAGCTGAAAGTGGCTGAAAAACAGAATGTTCCTTTGAGGTTTTAATTAGACGTGTAACATTGTGCCATTTCTTACCAAATAAAGAAATGACTAGTTTGATTTTCTTTTAAAGATTGGAGAAACCAGGGGCCAGGCAGTGGCACACCCAGTTAAGCATACAGTACGAGCCCCAAGGACCTGTTCAAGCCCCACTCCTGAACCTGAGGGAAGCTTTAGGAGCACAAACCGGCCCCTTGGAGTTTTAGCTTCTTCACTTGTGAAATATAATTTGTCCTGTACTTTTCATGGCAACCAACTAATGAGGTACAGAAGTTAGACATCATTATTATTTCAGAAATGAAGAAGCTAAAACTCCAAGGGGCCGGTTTGCTTAAGGAGCCAGACATTGAGTAGTGGAGCAGGACCTAGGACCCAAGTGCCTTGCTTCGCTGGCCCTCAAGAAGAGGAGGAAGCAAGAGGAAATGTACCTGTGTGGTACCGTGCTACTCAGTGAGAGTGGCTGTACCAAATACCCTCTGCCTATAGTGAGGACAGGGGAGTTGTCACCTTCTAAAGCAGGGTGACAGCTCAGCATACCCTGCTGCAGATGTGGGGGCATGAGCACAGCACCCTCAGGAGGAAAAGAACCTGACCTGAGTGACCTTGATTCCAGCATGCATGTGTTTAACTTCCTTCTTTGCATCCTTTCAGGATTCAGCTTTGGATCATCTAACTCGTAAGTATCTGTCTCCGGTGTCGAATCATTCAGTGTGTGAGGGAAAGGATGTGAAAATAGTGGGCTGTTGATTTTTTTTCTGTTCACATATATTGTATCCGTTTTTCCTCTTTTAATATTTAGACATTCTTTAATTTAATGAGAAAGAGAGACTGGAGCAACGCTGGCATGCGCAATACTAAAGTAAACCTGAGGCCCTAGGTTTACAAAGCATGTACTGTACTCAAGAAACAGCCTCCCCAGCTACCATGATTCCTGTCTTAAAAGCTAGTCCTAAGCCGTGGAGCTTCAGTAGCAGGTCTCATTTTTGGAGTTGTGCTGGTACCTGGAGGAATATGGCAGCATGTGCCAGCCTCCCCTTCTCAATGGCCATGCACAACAGAGACGAATGTGCATTCAAGGAATGGCAGGCTGGGAGGCAGAACTTAAGAGAGAGGTACTTCTTAGCTCCCTGTTGGTTCTCAGCAGCTGTGTGCCCACCACTGGACTCCAGGCCTATTGGCCATATCTTGATTTTTGACCTTCATTGTTTTTCTGTGCAGAATCGCACAGTGTTAAGTTCTGGGTTGTTTGTTTGTTTGTTTGTTTGTTTTATTTAATCTGTGGCACTTGGAAGCAAATCAGGGACCTCCCACAGAGCAGCACAATCGCGTGGCCTACCCAGGCCAATTTATTTATTTATTTACTTATTTATTTATTTATTTTGGATAAAAACAAATTGAGAAAGAAGTAGAGAGAGAGAGACTGACTTCACCACTTGTGAAGCCATCTCCCTGCAGGTGGAGACCATAGGCTTGAACCTGGGTCCCTGTATATGGACCATATATACCGTATACGGTAACATGTACTCAGACCCACAACCCAGTTTTTCTTTTTCATAAGGAGAGAGATAATTTTTTGGTTTTGTTTACCAGAGCACTGCCCAGGTCTTTCTTATGGAGATACTGGGAATTGAAAGTGGGAGCTCTAAGCCTCCGGCATGAAAGTCATTTGCATAACCATTATACTGTACTATCTCCCCAGCCCACCCCCATGCCAAATTCTTTATTTTCCTTAGAGAGGAAATAAACCTGAAAGGAAAGAGAAAAGAAAGAGAGACACTAAAACACTGCTTCACCATCCATAGAACTTTCCCAGATGCTGTGCCATGGTGCTCCAGTGTGGTACCAGGAACGTAAACCCAGTTCCTTGTGCATAATAAGGTCTTAGCTTTACCCACTGAGCTATTTCTCAACCCAAAGTCTTAAACTTTGAATAGAGGCAGTTGTATGAACCTGAATCTCTAAAGTAAAAATGGGATCTGACCCGCCTGTTTCCCGGCACTTCCTTGCAGGTCTGTCCAGGGCTTTGGTGGCTGGAGAAGCTGAGTGGATGTCAGTGTTCCTTTCAGTTCCTGTGATCACTGCTTTCTCAGCCCCTCTTCACTGAGAAACACTGCACCAGGCTTTCTACATGGACATTGTCACTCAAACACCAGAAGGAAACAGCAGAAACCAAAACTCTTAGGATGCTCCATTGCTTGTTTTCTACGACTTTATGTTCTGTGTTGGTGTCATCTCCCCTCACACTGCTATTAAACTTTTCAGTCTGTTTCTATACATAATGTATGTGGGCTTTTTCAGGTCACCGTAAAGAAGAAGAGTGGCCTCGTTTTCTATAGTCCTGAGCAATCTGCACAGCATTCATTGACCAGCAGTGTTTTTTCAGGGTTGCATCAGCAGCCCCCAACATAGGGTGTTTAATAAATAAAGGAAACAGGCAGGTGGTTCTCCCAGACAGTCCCCAGGTTTTGTCTCCTTGAGTCTAGGGCTGCCCACTAGTGAAGAGGTTGAGTACTGGCCAGCCATCTTTTCAAGGCCATTACTGTCTCCTTGTGTCCTTTTTGCTGTTGAGTATCATGACCATCCGACTGCCAAGTTTATGATCAGCTGGAGGTAGAGATGCATGCAAGCATGAGCTAAGTTTCAGTATAGTTAGCATGAGGCAAGCATGGAAAACAGACCCCAGAGTGCTAATGGTGGGCAGGCTACCCTTGGGATACCGTGTAGTGCCACAGTAATTTCTTCTATTCCAGAGAGGAGGTGGTTGGCTGGTTGATTGAGGAGACAGCCTTTATCTCCAGTAGGCGACAGTGATGTTGATAATTAAGCAGGGCCACTATCTCTTAACCTCAGTGGAGATAACCTTTGGGTCAGCTCTGGAGTTGAGAAGACATTGCCACCACGCAAAACCTCAATAGTGTTTGCTTAGAAAGCATAACTTCAATCTTTTTAAGTGCTTAAGGACCTGGGCATATGGCATTTCCTGGACTTAGAATGTTCTAGACCATGTCTGACAATAAAGACTACCTCCTATAAGCAATTATGTTTTGAACCGAGAATATGGCAGGGCTTTGGCTTGGGTCAGTAGCAGGGGAGGACTGAAAAGGGACAGTTGTAGTTTTCACATATTGGAAAAGTTGTATTTTACAATGTTCAATAAAAGTTTTCCATGTGGTTTAATGTCTTCCATTCAGCCAGTATGATTTTGCTGGTTCTGTTGACATGTTGGGGGATTTGCCCTAGGCCTTGGTGGGGACCCCTCTGCCCCAGCCTGCTCTCAGTGGGGAAATCTAATAATAGGCCTAGATGCACTAAGGGCATGAACTTTAATTGTCTTACATGTATCAGCACCAGTCTAATAGGGCCGCATTGTTGGATACAGGATTCTCTCACTGGACTTATAAATAGATCTACAGGATCTCTGGTGGCCTGTGAGGGTGTGCCAGTACTTCCCATCAATTAAAGTGTCTACCTCTTCCAGAGAGCTTAAGCTTCAAGAATGCAGTGTACCCCCGGCTCCCCACCTGCAGGGGGGGTCACTTCACAAGCGGTGAAGCAGGTCTGTCTTTCCTCCTCTCTGTCTTCCCCATCTCTCGATTACTCTCTGTCCTATCCAACAATAATGATATCAATAACAACAATAATAACTGCAAAAGTGATCAAACAACAAGGGCAACAAAAAGGGAAAAAAAGTCTCCAGAAGCAGTGGATTCGTGGTGCAAGCATCAAGCCCCAACAATAACCCTGGAGGCAAAAAAAAAAAAATTACAGTGTGTACTCTTGGAGTCTGGAGTAAAGGAGTCTATCTCCACCTGTTCTCACATAAGACCCCCTCAGCTGTGGCACAGGACATTCCCCAAAAATACCACATAACCAGACACAGGGCCGGTTCCGCCCATACATGCTCTCCTGACTGCCCATAGAAACCACCTTGAGATAAAGGAACTTGCATTTTGATGAAAAATTTCATAGCGAAAGGCCTAGTGCTGAAGAGGGCAATGTGATTGATTGCTCCCCTCTGCCTGGACATGTCATCCTGCCACCAGCACCCGGACCTAGCCAGCCTCCTGTCCTACTGTTTCCCCCTGGAGGCTCCTTTTTATAAATAGAAGCTGGTTTGGCCTAAACCCTTGACCTCGAATTCTCTGCATTAATCCTCCATCAAGATGGCATGTGACATTTCTCCAGAAGACCGTATCAGCTGTTCTCAGGCAGATAATAGCCCCCTCCACTCCTGTGGGGTGACAGCACCAGGAATGTGTTGCTGGTGAGGGAGCCCCTCCAAGCTCCTTTTTTGGGGTTGATTAAATTGGCAGGTGGCAGGGATCATCTCTGCACAGTTAGTATGCATCCTCTGGAAACCAGGCTCCTAGGATGTCAGTCTGGCAATGCAAAATGGCTCCAGTCTGCCCAAGAAAAAATGGGAGGGGGCAGCAAGCTGGGACAGAGTGTGGGTGGTGTCCTAGAGAGAAGCGCCCTGGCTGAGCCCAGAGCTAGATAGTGGTTTTACTCTGTATTTCTTGCTTGTGTGACTCAGGAAAGACAGGAAGGAAAAGGGGGAAGGCAACTTAATGAGCAGGGTCATGTTTTACTTGGCTTCCCCAGATGTAAATGTCGAACATTCATAATTGCTATTTCAGATGTCAGCACAGTAATGTCAGCACAGAGGCTATGAATTGGGCTTGTGGGGGACAGGAAGAACCTAGGTTACAAAATGAATGAAAGCCTGCGTCCCCTGGCTGGAACTTGAGAGTGAGAGCTGACCATCCATCTCCATTCAGCTGTCTGTGTTTATCTTCGGCTTTCCTTTTTGCTTCTACTAACCTCCAGAAAAGTTTCTAGGTCAGAGGTCCAGCATTACAGAAAGGGCCTGGACACTGCAACCTGACCTCACTAACTGACGGAACAAGGCTCTTGGCATCTTGGTGTCATGAGGACATTTCTTTCTGTGGTAAGTGGAGATGAGAGTAGTGATCGTGTAGGTGGTTTGAGGACTCGGGGTGACTGATACATCATGTAAAGTTCCTGGCAGAGTAGTCTCACTAAAAAGTGACTGCTGCCTGCATTGGATAAACAGTAGGGTCCCAGCAGATTGGGGGGAGGGCTTGTCTAGCACTGGACTGCATGAGTGAGGGGGTTATTCCTTATAATGCAGGAGCTTTTTGAGGTTCTTTTTGTGGTTGTAAATAGAGCTTCATTGCTGGCCAACTTTTTTCCCCCAGGTAGAGAAGGAAAGATATCACAGCACCAACACTCCCTTCAGTATGGTGAGGCCAGGTGTGAACATAGGTCATGTGCTTGACAAAGCAAGTAGTTTTTAAGATTCTCATTTGGCAGAATTGGGCTCTTGAATCTGTTTTATACAAGTCTCACAGGTGATTCCAACACTAATAGTTTATAGTAGAGAAACTTTTGATTGCAGTAACTGTATTTTCTTCACCAAGAACACATGAAAGCATCCAACTCCCATGGATGGGGCCAGTGCTCCATGGATCCCAGGTTGTCACTGAAAGGGCAAGTAGAAACTTCAATAATTCTTTGAGTAACTGCTTAAAAAATTCAAGTGAGGGAGTTGGGCGGTAACGCAGCGGGTTAAGCACACGTGGCGCAAAACGCAAGGACCAGCGTAAGGATCCTGGTTCGAGCCCCTGGCTCTTGACCTGCAGTGGAGTCACTTCACAGGCGGTGAAGCAGGTCTGCAGGTGTCTTATCTTTCTCTCCGCCTCTCTGTCTTCCCCTCCTCTCTCCATTTCTCTCTGTCTTATCCAACAACATCAATAACTACAACAATAAAACAACTAGGGCAACAAAAGGAAAAATAAATAAATAAAAATTTAAGTGGGCTATTACCTTCCCATTTAGACAGCTCCTGAAACCCTGTCAAGTCTGCCCAATACATACTTTCTTTGACCTTACCCTGTCTTCAGGTATGGCTCAGTCCTGCTGTCTATGGTGGTCACATTGTCCTTAATGACAAAGCAACAGGAGATAAGAGGGTCAGTTCATGGCTCCCCGTTCACCCTTTCTCACAGAACTTGGAAATATTTTTGGATCTTAGACTCAGATCCTTCTAGGTGTTGCCTGCTAGATGGAAAGCCTACATCTTTCAGATGAGAACATCAGGCAAGGGAAGTAAGCAGTTTGCTGCTCTCCAGCCAGGTGATGATGGAGCCAAGAGCCTGACTGCCCCAGACTGGGCTACACTTGTGCTCCTACCTCCTAGCACAGGCCAGACCTATTATCTATTATGAATTCTTTTCTTTCTTTTTTTTTTCCTTTTGGCCACCAAGGTTATCGCTGGGGCTTGGTGCCTGCATGATGGATCCACTGCCCTCAACAGCCTTTTTTCTATTTGATAGGACAGAGAAATTGAGAGGAGAAGGAGAAAGACAGACACCTACAGGTGTCTACTGAAGCTTCCACTCCTGCAGGTGGGAAGCAGGGACTCGAACCTGGGTCCTTGCACATGGTCATGTCTGTACTTAACCAGGTACACCACTGCCCAGCCCCTCACTAAAGAATGTTCTTCCCATCATAAGAGCATCTGCTCACTTTTACCAGCAACACTGTTGAGCCTTACAGTTGTCATGCACCTACACTCTCTACCTCTTGACAGTGAATTGACCACAGATACCACAGCCAACAGTTTGTCTGCCAGCAGCCCTGGGGAGAGCCAGAGGCCCAGTGAGTTTATTTCCCATTGACGCACTCTGTCTGCAGATGGTTTGCTCCCCTCTTTCCGATGAAGGTGATCAGACCTTGGAGGAAGCAGCTGGTTCCATGCCCAGTAGCTCTCTAATCCTGTCCTTCCTCTGGCTCCTCTGGGGTCTGGTTTGAGGCTTTCCAGAGTTCCCAAGGTCAGGCCACAGACCCATGGATGCAAGCAGTTGCTCCATTGTTCAGCCGCTCTGCCTAAAAATAGAAGTCCATCTAGTCCACAGCCCTGGCCAGAGATTCTCCACATTGTTTTCAGCTGTAGACGGCCAGCTGCAGAGGGAAGCTTTGTGCAGGGGAAGGATGAGTGGGAGCCATAGCAGCACCAGTTAGCTGTGTGACACAGAACTCCGCTCTCAGGACTGCCTGCCCCACCTGCCCTTCAGGCTTGGCTGCTCTTGGATGCTTAGGAGGCAGAAAAGCTGTTGCTTCCTAATGCTCCTGAGGTCCTCAGCCATGCCTGGGCCTGGCCTTCCATCCAGAAGGGAATCCTCACTGGCCAGCAGCCTACATGGCCAGGTCCCTCGTCCCTCTCCTTGCTCACTCCTCCCCTTGCTCTCAAGGCCTTTCTCCTAATCGGACGTCTTCCATACTTGCTCTCTTCTGCAGTGCTCCCTTGCGCTGGCCCTTGTCCTGCAGAGCTCAGGACCACATCCCTCCTCACACTAACATCGGTATTACAATATATTTTTTTAATTTTATGAGTGATTTGATACTGATTTACAAAATTATAACGGGTATAATTTCACACCATTCCCACCACTAGACTTCTGTGTCCCCACTCCTTCCATTGGAAACTGCAGTAGTTCTCCAAGGTCACAGATAATGGGTTGACTATTATTTCTATAACTATGTATCTCTCTACATATATATTTGCCTTTTTTTTTTCCTATGATCTTACTTTCTCTTCCTTTCTAAGTCATACCTACACCTATTACTACTTCTGAATGCCCTTCCTTTCTCCTCTCTCCAAGTCCTGATGGAATTGGAGTTCAGAGCCCTCTGTTCATCTTCCCCTAACATTTCTCCCCCTCTGGGAGTATGGACCAAAATTCTTTTGGGGGTGCAGAAGAGGGAGTTCTGGCTCCTGTAATTCCTTGTCCACTGGACATGGGCACTGGTAGGTCAGTCCATACCCCCAGCCTGTTTCTGTCTTTCCCTAGTCGGGTAGGGCTCTGGAGAGGAGAGGTTCCAGGACACATTGCTGAGATCTTGTGTCCAGGGAAGTCAGAATGGAATCATAGTAGCATCTGCAACTCGTGGCTGTGACTTGGTGAGTTTTTGAAGAAATCCTGGTTGTATGTTGCTGAATTTTCAGGTGGTTCTTTGTTGTTTTTTCTAGTTTATCAGGAGAGTGATCTGAAACTGCTCCTACTCCAAAGCCAAACCTCTGGAAATCCCAGCATTACAAGTTTCTTGCAGTTGGTAGTTTGATTTTTTTCTCTACTCCATCTTCCATCCCACCCCCAATCTTTCAGTTCCATGGGGGGCAGGGCTGTGCTGGCCCTGGCTGTCCTCTACTCCTGACAGCACCAGCACAGCAGGAGCCTGGAACTGCTGAATAGCTGCTGCCCAGAACAAATTCCCCAAAAGAAATCAAGCCTTGCTGGGAAGCCAGACCCCATCGGGAGACAACAAAGGGGCATGGAGCCAACTGATCACATCAGGGCCACACAGCCAGCCAGGCCAATGTCTGCCAGCTCCAGTGCTCTCTGCTTGTCACCCAGGGAGGTACTAGCTTAAGACTGGCACTACTGTGCCATAGAGTGAGTGATGAAGAGCATGTAATATAGAGGGCCCTGGGTACCAATCTTTCCCTCCTCAGACCTAGCTGGGACAAGTCCTAAGTCAGATACGAGCTAAAGATGGGACAGTGCCTGGCAGCATCATTGGGCTTCCCACTAGTGTCTTCCCTGGCTTCGTGGAGGAAGGTCAGGGAACTGCAGCCTTCTGGTGCAAACAGACAGACCTTAGTCCTTGCCACCATCCTCCCAGCCCTGGCATACACCCACAATGTTATCATCCCACCCCAGAGCTAATCAGAGCCTCAAAACAGGACCTTCCAAGGAGGGACAGGGCTCAGGCTGAAAGATGCCTTTCTCCCACTTTCCCTTCTGCTTCTCCTGGTGCAAAATGCAGACCTGGCCCCAGAAAAAGTACTACCTGCATGGGGGTAGATAGCATAATGGTTATGCAAACAGACTTTCATGCCCAAGACTCTGAAGTCCCAGGTTCAATCCCCTGCGCCACCATAAACCAGAGCTGAACAGTGCTGTGGTAAAAAAAAAAAAAAATGCTACCTGCATTTCCCTTCAGGCCCCCCAATTCCTATCCGTCCAGCAAGAACAGCCAAACAGATGCCTGGCTCACACCTCACCCTCAACCCGCTCCAGCCCCAGCCCTTAGTGAATCTTAAGATCCCAGAGCTCCACGGACTGAGCAAGTTGGAACAGGCAAGAGCAGGAAGGGCTGGGCACACCTGTGAATTTTAAGTCACTGGCTACAGCTGACAGTGGGAACTGCTTGATTGTCACCAGTCAACAATTCCAGGAGTTTACACAATTCTCAAGTCTTGGGATGTGTCTGCCTTTAGATCACTTTCATTCTCTGTTTTTAGGAGACACGGATTGGATCGACCTTCTCGTGGTACATCCCGTTGAGTACCCATTTATTGGGGAAACTGACGATCCTTCCTAGCCGACTGAATCCACATGGATCCCAGTCACTTTCAAAGCCTGCAACAAGCAGACATCAGGCTCAACCTGACGCTGTTGACTGGCTACGGAAGAAGGGCAAACGCTAGAAGAAGGAGACACGGATGTGGCCCAATGTGGGGGAACTGTAACAGCTACAATTCCTCTTCCTGTGGTTCGCAGTGCATGGACAATGCAGCCCAAACACTCCTGACAGCCCTCACACCCAGGGTCCCAGAGATCAAACTCATATCCAGTAGCAGCAGTCGATCCAAACCAAATTCAGGCCAATATCCTCTTCCCCACTCCAGGGCTTCCGAGTTGTCAGGCTTCTCGCTTTTGTCATCAGGCTCCAGCTACTCTGGAAACAGGAACAAAAACCATCTCTGAGAAATTCGAGCCACGTGTGGTTATGTGCCTCACAGATGGTAGCCTCGTGGTCATCATCCAACAGCCTTTGCCGAAGCAGTGCGCTTCCTGTGTGTGCTCCCCCAGGCACTGCCCACACAGCTTTCCTGCTGGGTGGTGGCACTGGCTGGTGCAGCTATGCCCTGCTCACCGGGTCCTTTTCTCCAGAGTGTGTGGCTGGCTGTGAATTGTGTTCTGCAGCCCTGCAGCACAGCAAGCTGCCCACACAAGCCAAAGAAAAAGGACCAAAGATTGACTTCAATATTCACTTCCCTCTTTGAATACAAAACAGAACCGAGACTCAAAGAGGGAACAGACTCTATTCAGTCAGTAGCATTTGTTGATTGACTTGGGTGAGCCTGGACTCACATCCCACCTGAGCTGTGCTACATCTGGCAAGTATGTTAACCTTTCTGGGCTTATTTCATAATATAATATAATATAATATAATATAATATAATATAATATAATATAATATAATATAATATAATTATTTCATAATATAATATAATTATATTATTATATAATAGTAATACCTTCATCTAGATTTGTCAGGGATTAACTGAGGTACTATTTACAAAGGTGGTGGTAGTTTTGTTTGTCACAGTTACCATCACTTCTTAGCAGAAAATGCTACTTCCCAGTCCCTGAGCCATTTCTCTTTTTCTGCAGAGACCTCATTAGCACAGGATTATATTCAAAGAACTAATTCACTAATCATTTGTGCAAGGGACAGCTTGCTCTGTTAGCTCTTTGTGTGCCAGAAGTGAGTAGTGGGCCCAGGGGTAAAACCTTTCTCAGAGCAGACAATGGCAGAAGGTAGGCATAATGGACTGGCCTTTTTAAATCACTTTTAAATTCTGCCCACAGGATAAATAGATAAGAAAAGTATCCATAGTCAAGCTTGTGGTAAATCTTTTTTTTTTTCTTTTTCCTTTTTTTGCCTCCAGGGTTATTGCTAGGGCGTGCTGGTGCTACAAATCCACAGTTCCTGATGGATATTTTTTTCCATTTCATTGGATAAGACAGAGAGAAATTGAGAAACAAGGGGAAGATAGGGAGAGAGAAAGATAAACATCAGCAGACCTCCTTCACCACTTGTGAAGCGTCCCCCCAGTAGGTGGGGAGCAGGGACTCTGATCCAGACCCTGTGCTTAGTACCATGTGCACTTCACCAGGTGCGCCGCCGCCCAGCTCCTTGTGGTAAATATTCTATTTTCACATACTCAGCCGTGCCATAAAAAGATCACATTGGGAGTCAGGCAGTAGCACAGCGGGTTAAGCGCACATGGCGCAAAGCGCAAGGACAGGTAAGGATCCCAGTTCAAGCCCCCGGCTCCTCACCTGCAGGGGAGTCGCTTCACAAGCGGTGAAGCTGGTCTGCAGGTGTCTGTCTTTCTCTCCCCGTCTTCCCCTCCTCTCCATTTCTGTGTCCTATCCAATAATGGTAACACCAATAACTACAACAATAAAACAACAAGGGCAACAAATGGAAATAAATAAAGATAATTTAAAAATTAAAAAAAAAGATGACATCATTGTGATCGAGATACAGCATGAAGAAACGGGTAGCAGGAACACAGTCCTCTTGAGGCATATGGGAAACACTGTCAGTACCTAGCATGCAAACCGACTGACCCTGCCTTCTCCGCTCTCTGCTCATCACCGATTGTTTCAGGTGTCCTAAACGTCCTTACTGCAACACCCGTTAGCCACCACCACCCCCACCACCCCCCCCCCCCCGTGAGTGGGCGCCCATGAAGGTAAGGTTTCACTGTTCAGCAATTCATGTTAAAGTGGGTTCTCACAAAATGGGCTGGGTTGAAATAGGAACCTGCCAACACAGAGAAATTAAAGCCCTGCCTCTGAAGGGGCTTCTGGTCTGGTTTTTATTGTGTCCATCCTGTTAAGTGGGAAATCGGGGTGCGCCCCCAGGTGGCTCTGTAACTTGCCTATTTTTTTCAATTTTTTTATTTCCAGTAAAGTGGCTTATCTCACTGATTATCAAGAGAATTTTGCATCCAGGTGATCGGGTTAGAATCTGGAGTAAGAAAGTGCCTGAGCTCTGTTTATCATTTACTACTGGCCGGGGTATGAGAGTAACTTGACGAAGTTGGAAGAGCCTTATCTAAAAGTTAGCTTCCAGTTATATTCTTAAATCAAAGATGTTTTGTCTTATAGTTAATCTGTTAAGAGCCAGTGTAATACTCAGAGTACACTTGGCTTAACTGACTAGTAACAATAAGCAGGACCTTGGAACCAGTGTTATGGTGGTTCATTTGTAAGTTTATTAGTACTATCAATAGTGACTTTTGTTTCTTTGTACTAATACTGGGTTTAAGGGCTAGGCCACAACTCTCCCCAGCTTTATCTAGAGAAGACAAAACTTAATTGCTTATCCTTAAAGCAACACTCTTTCTGAGTTCCTTTACTCTAGAAAATATAAAAATGAATGACAGTAATCCACAGGCTCTTTTTTTCCTGAGATGAGTAAGCTAACATGAGTTTCTTTTTTCTTTTCTTTTTTTGGCCTCCAGGGTTATCGCTGTGGTTCCATGCCTACACCACGAATCCACTGCTCCTGGAGGCTATTTTTTTCTTCCCTTTTGCTGCCCTTGTTGTTTTATCGTTGTTGTGGTTGTTATGATTGTTGTTGTCATTGATGATGTTTTTGTTGGACAGGACAGAGAGAAATTGGGAGAGAAGGGGGAGAGAAAGATAGACAACTGCAGACCTGCTTCACCGCCTGTGAAGTGACTACCCTGCAGGTGGGGAGTCAGGGGCTCAAACCGGGATCCTTGTGCCCGGTCCTTGTGCTTATGTCCTAGTCCACTGCATTACCACCCGACCCCCGTTAACGTGAGTTTCTATGCAAGGCTTAAAGAAAAAAAAGAAGAAAGTAAAAATCTAATCAAGCAGCTTACAGAATAATTGACATTATGCAGGAATGGACACTGATCTTTGAGGTTCATGAAATAAATGAGGTGAGACTTATAATTGTCTCTGTTCCCTGCCTAGAGAAACTTTCCAGACCAGACCACAGCATTGAGAAGGGTCCCAGTGTAGCCCAGCAATGGCCCAGAGTCAACAGGGCAGAATTTTTCTTTTTCTTTCTTCCTTTCCTTTTTTTTTTTTTTTTTTGGGGGGGGGTGGAGTTCTCCTGCATGGAGAGAACTTAACACCTGCAGAGGGACTCCCTCAAGTATCCAACTAGGTGCTACTTAGACATGCATGTGAGGAAATCAAATGTCTGGAGGAAAAGCAACCTCAAACATTTGGAGTAGGGGCTGGGGAGTGACTCACCTGGTAGATAGAGCACACACTTTGCCATGTGTGAAGACCTGGGTTGGAGCCTCCAAAACCACACAGGAGCACCATGCACAAAGGGAAAGCTTCACAAGCAGTGAAACAGGGCTGTGATGTCTCTCTCTCTCTCTCCTGTTTTTACCAGTGATTGTGAAGGAAAAGGAAAGAGGGAAAAAATAAAAGTCTGCTGAAATGACAGACATGAAATCATGACATGAAGCCTCAACAACGAAAGGAAAAAGATAAAAAGTAAACCCTCAGAACTCTTAAGGTATAAAATAAAATCCTACTGTTAATATTACACATAATGGGGGGGTGGTCACCTGGTTGAGCACACATGTTACAGTGCATAAGGACACCAGTTCAAGCCCCCGGTCCCCACCTGCAGGTGTTGCAAGTGGTGAAGCAGGGTTACAGGTATCTCTTTGTCTCTCTTCCTCTCTATATCCCCTTCCCTCTATTTCTGACTTTCTCTAGCCAATAAATGAATAAAAAAGATAGTAGAAAATATATTACACATAATGGTAAAAGACTGTTTTTACCCCAAATGGGGAACAAAACACTAATATCCATTCTCACCACTCCTATTCAATGCTGTACAGGGAGATCTAGTCACGAACTAAGTCAAGGAAAACAGAGGCCTCCAGATTTGAAATAAAGAGGTAAACAGCTTTTCTTCACAAATAGCATAATCATCTATCTTGAAGATCCTATGAAAACTATTTTAAAAGCTACTAAAATTAGTAAGTAACTACAGAAAGATTTCAGGGTATAAACTCAACTACAAAAATCATTTTTTCCCACAGACTAGCAATGACTAATTATAAACTGGAATTTTAAAAGCCAATACCATTTACAAAGCATCAAATATATACATTTCTAAGACACATACACTGCAAGCTACAAAATATTGCCAACTTAGGTAAAGAATCCCAAACAGATGAAGGAGTAAGAAGACTTGATATTGTTAAGATGTCAATCTTTCCATTGTTTTATCGATTCAGTGCAATCCCATCTCATAAAAATTCCTGCTGCTGGGGGCCAGGCAGTGGCACACCAAGTTAAACGCATATGCAAAGTGCAAAGTGCAAGGACCCGCATAAGGATCCCGGTTCAAGCCCCCCAACTCCCACCTGCAGTGGGTAGGGTCACTTCACAGGTGATGAAACAGGTCTGCAGGTGTCTATCTTTCTGTGTCCTATCTTCCCCTCCCCTCTCAATTTCTCTCTGTCCTATCCAACAGGATCAGCAGCAACAACAACAATGGTGGAGAAAAATGGCCACCAGGAGCAGTGGATTCCTAGTGCAGGCACCGAGCCCCAGCAATAACCCTGGAGGCAAAATTTTTTTTAAAATTGCTGCTGCTGTGTGTATGTGTATGTGTTTGATTCTAAAATTCACATGGAAACAGAAAGGACCTATAGCAGTCAATATTGGGATGTTGACGTAAGCTATTTAACTTTTTGAACTAGTATCAATGTAAAACTACAATATTCAGGACCATGTAGTATTAGTGTCAAGATAAGTAGATCAATTGTACAGAATAGAAAACCCAGAAATAGGGTCACACACATATGATTAATTTTTTTAAATTTCTTTATTGGGGAATTAATGTTTTACATTCAACAGTAAATACAATAGTTTGTACCTGCATAACATTTCCCAGTTTTCCATATAACAATACAATCCCCACTAGATCCTCTGAATCCTTCTTGGACCTGTATTCCCCACCCCCACCCCAGAGTCTTTTACTTTGGTGCAATACGCCAATTCCATTTCAGGTTCTACTTGTGTTTTATCTTCTGATCTTGTTTTTTAACTTCTGTCTGAGAGTGAGATCATCTCATATTCATTCTTCTGTTCCTGACTTATTTCACTTAACATGAATTTTTCAAGGTCCATCCAAGATCGGCTGAAAACGGTGAAGTCACCATTTTTTATAGCTGAGTAGTATTCCATTGTGTATATATACCACAACTTGCTCAGCCACTCATCTGTTGTTGGACACCTGGGTTGAGATTAATTAATTTTTGATGAATGTAAAGAAGCAGTTCAGATGTTCAGAACAGTATTTTCCATAAATGGTGCTTGAGAAATTAAACGTCCAGGTGTAAAGAAAATACTTCGATTTCTGTCTTGCACCATTTACACAAATTAACTCAAAAGTACTCTGGGGGAGGAGAGAAAGGGATGGGGTGGAGGGCTTCTGGGGTCCTAGTGTCTGATGGTGGAAAAAGACCTAGGTTGGGAGAGAGGAGAGGGTCTTGAAGACACCTATCAGCATATGTACTGTAAACCATTAACCCCTCCAACAAAGTAAGAAAAAAAAGAATTCTTATATAAAAAATTAGCTCAAAGTTAATCAAACACCTAACTGTAAGACCTAAAATTAAACAAAGCCTTTAGAATGAAAAACAGAACAAAATCTTGATGCATTAATTTGGCAATGATGCCTTTTTAAAATTTTTTAATTATCTTTATTTATTTATTGGATAGAGACAGCCAGAAGTCAAGAGGAAGGAAGAGACAGAGAGGGAGAGAGACACCTGCAGCCCTGCTTCACCACGTTCAAAGCTTTCCCCCTGCAGGTGGGAAACGGGATCAAGTCTGGGTCCTTGAGCATTGTACTATGTGCCCTCAACCAGGTGCACCACCACCCAGCCCCGGCAATGATGTCTTGCATTTGATACCAAGGTACAGGCCACAAACAAGCCAGACAAATTGGACTTCATGAAAATCTTTAACTTGTTCATCAACAGAACATCAACAGAGTGAAGAGAAAACCCGCAGAATAAGATAAAATATTATTAAGTCAGAGATGAGTATATGAAATGTGAAAATTCTTAAAGTCCACTAACAAAGGGCCAGGTGGTAGCGTACCCAGTAGAGTACACATTACAGTGCACTAGGACCCAGGTTTAAGCTCTTGGCCCCCACCTGCAGGGTGGAAGCTTCACAAGTGGGGAAGCAATACTGTCGGTGTCTCTCTCACTATCCCCCTTCCCTTTCAATTTCTCTCAGTTTCTTTATAAAAAGAAAAAAGAAAGGTGGGAGTCAGGCAGTAGTGCAGCAGGTTAAATGCAGGTGGCACAAAGCACAAGGACTGGTGTAAGGATCCCGGCTCCCCACCTGCGGGGGAGTCGCTTCACAAGCGGTGAAGCAGGTCTGTAGGTGTCTATCTTTCTCTCCTCCTCTCTGTCTTCCCCTCCTCTCTCCATTTCTCTCTGTCCTATCCAACAATGATGACATCAATAACAACAACAATAACTACAACAATAAAACAACAAGGGCAACAAAAGGGAAAATAAATAATTATTTTTAAAAAAGAAAAGAAAAGGGGAGGAGTGGGTAGGGAGAAAGCGAGAGAGACAGAGAAAGCCAGCCATTAGGAGCAGTGGATTCGTCATGCACCTAGCCCCAGAAATAACCCCGGTGGCAATAAAAAATTAAATTTCAATGACAAAACAGCCCTTTTTAAAAATAGACAATGAGGGAGTCGGGCTGTAGCGCAACGGGTTAAGCGCAGGTGGCACAAAGCACAAGGACCGGCATAAGCATCCCGGTTCGAACCCCGGCTCCCCACCTGCAGGGGAGTCGCTTCACAGGCGGTGAAGCAGGTCTGCAGGTGTCTATCTTTCTCTCCTTCTCTCTGTCTTCCCCTCCTCTCTCCATTTCTCTCTGTCCTATCCAACAACGACAACAACAATAATAACTACAACAATAAAACAACAAGGGCAACAAAAGGGAATAAATAAATAAAATAAATATTTAAAAAATAGACAATGAAATACTACTTCCCTCCTATTAGGATTGCTAGTATAAAAGAAAAAGAGTTGATAGAGATGTGGAGAAATTAGATTCCTTTTGTATTATGCACTTTTGTGAATTTGTAAAAAAAAAAAAAAAAATTTTAACAGCTGCTATGAAAAACAGTATGGCAGTTCTTCAGGAAATAAAAAATAGAACTACCATATGAGCCAGAGATTCCATTTCTGGGTAAACACTCAAATGAACTGAGAATAAGATCCCAAAGAAATATTTGTAAGGGGGCTGGGCAGTGGTGCACTTGGTTGAGTGTACATGTTACCATACACTAGGACCCTGGTTCCAGCCCCTGGTTCCCACTGCAGTGGGGAATCTTCTTGAGTGGTGAAGCAGTGCTGCAAGTGTCTTTCTTTTTTCTTTTTTTCATTTATTTATAAAATGAAGATATCGACAAGACCATAGGATAAGAGGGGTACAATTCCTACCACCAGAGTTCCGTATCCTATCTCTTCCCTTGAAGGCTTTCCTATCCTTTATCCCTCTGGGAGCATGGACCCAGGAACATTATGGGGTGCAGAAGGTGGAAAGCCTGGCTTCTATAATTGTTTCTCCGCTGGACATGTACATTGACGGGTCAATCCACACTCCCAGGCTATCTCTGTCTTTCCTTAGTGGGGTAGGGCTTTGGGGAGGTGGGGTTCCAGGACACATTTGTGAGGTGGTCTGCCCAGGGAAGTCAGGTTGGCGGTATGATAGCATCTGCAGCTCTTTGGCTGAAAAAGCGTTAAGATATAAAGTAGAGGGGGCTGGGTGATATAAAATATTATTAAGTCAGCTATGAGTATTTAGAATGTAAAAATTCTTAAGTGATTTGTGTTGTGTGGATTCTCTCAGTTTTAAAAGTTGGGTGGAATACAGAATTTTTTTGTCACAAGAATACAATCCCGGGAGTCAGGCTGTAGCACAGCGGGTTAAGCGCAGGTGGCGCAAAGCACAAGGACCGGCATAAGGATCCCGGTTCGAACCCCGGCTCCCCACCTGCAGGGGAGTCGCTTCACAGGCGGTGAAGCAGGTCTGCAGGTGTCTATCTTTCTCTCCTCCTCTCTGTCCTCCCCTCCTCTCTCCATTTCTCTCTGTCCTATCCAACAACGACAACAACAATAATAACTACAACAATAAAACAACAAGGGCAACAAAAGGGAATAAATAAATAAATATTTAAAAAATAAATTAAAAAAAAAAGTTTTAAGAAAAAGAATACAATCCCATATTTCCCCAAGTCAGTGCACCTCCCTAACCACCAAGTTGGCATCATCCTCTACACAGGACACTAGACCACTCCCCCCCCAGCCCAACCTGAGTACCCCCACTTTTCCTTGGATCTCTAGTAATAGAGCACAGTCCATGGAGGCTTCACCCTATATGATCCTTTGCTTACTTCTGAGACCCCGCTATGAATGAGACTATCAGGTACTTGTCATTCTCCTGACTTAATTTACTTAACACGAGCCCCTCCAATTCCATCCATGTTACAGCAGAAGAGAAGATGTCGTCACTTCTTCCAGCTGTGTATTCTACAGCTTCCTCAATCACTCACCTGTGGTTGGACATTGGGTTGTTTCCAATTTGGGGCCTGTTACAGGTAACATTGCTGTGATTGTAGGCCAGCACATATCTCTTCAGGTAAGTGTTTATATTTTGGATAGAGGTCTAGAAGAGAAATTGATGGCTTGTATGGTAGGTTCATTTTTTTTTAATTTCTTTATTGGGGAATTAATGTTTTACATTCAACAGTAAATACAATAGTTTGTACATGCATAACATTCCCCAGTTTTCCATATAACAATACAACCCCCACTAGGTCCTCTGTCATCCTTCTTGGATTTGTATTTGGTGCAACATGCCGATTCCAGTTCAGGTTCTACTTGTGTTTTCTCTTCTGATCTTGTTTTTCAACTTCTGCCTGAGAGTGAGATCATCCCATATTCATCTTTCTGTTTCTGACTTATTTCACTTAACATGAATTTTTCAAGGTCCATCCAAGATCGGCTGAAAACGGTGAAGTCACCATTTCTTATAGCTGAGTAGTATTCCATTGTGTATATATACCACAAGTTGCTCAGTCACTCATCTGTTGTTGGACATCTGGGTTGCTTCCAGGTTTTGGCTATTACAAATTGTGCTGCTAAGAACATATGTGTACACAGATCTTTTTGGATGGGTGTGTTGGGTTCCTTAGGATATATCCCCAGGAGAGGAATTGCAGGGTCATAGGGTAGGTCCATTTCTAGCCTTCTGAGAGTTCTCCAGACTGCTCTCCACAGGAGTTGGACCAAATTACATTCCCACCAGCAGTGCAGGAGGGCTCCTTTGACCCCACAAGGTAGGTTCATTTCTAATACTTTCAGAAATCTCCAAAATGTTTTCCACAGGGATAGACCAATCTATAGTCCGTCAACAGTGTGACGTAGGAAGTTTCCTCCCCCCTCCCCACCTCCTGCCACATTCTTCCTGTGTGAACTGGCAAAATAGCTCACTTGGACAGTGTACTTCTTTGCCCTGTGCACAACCTGGGTTCTAGCCCAGCCCCCACCACATTGGAGGAAGCTTAAGGGCTGTGACCTTTCTCTTCCTCTCTCTGTTTCTTCCTATCTGAAAAGGTCATCCCAGAACAAGCAGGGAAGCCCTGGTGTCAACAACAAAAAACCAATGTTAAACATACTGCAGCCCTATGACCCAGCCATTCTCTTCCTAGGTTTTTACCCCAAAGAGTTAAAAGTATGTGTCTCCACTAAGCCTGTCCCATGTAAGCAACCGTGTGTGGCAATTTAATCCTTAACGTGCACTGCATTGAAAACAGCTCCTAGATCTGTCCGCTGGTGAGCAGATGAACACTGTCATTTTTCTCTCTGAGATTCTGAGACCATGAGAAGATGAGCAGCTGCATCATCATGGACAACTCTCAGAAAAATGATGCTGAATGAAAGAAGCCGGCAAGACACTGAGTGTGCTCTGTATGAGTCCTTTTATTTGGGAAGGAAAAAAAAAGTTAGCTTGACTGATAGAGGATTGGACTTGGGACTTTACTGCCTGAGGATTCTGATTTGATCCCTAACACCATGTATATCAGAGTGGTGCTCTGTTCTCTCTCTCTCTCCCTGTCTGCCTCATATGCAATATATAAACTAAATATTTTTAAAAGTCTAGAAATTGGTGGTCTGGGAGGTGGTGCTGTGGATAAAGCATTGGATTCTCAAGCATGAGGTCCTGAGTTCAATCCCTGGCAGCACATGTACCAGAGTGATGTCTGGTTCTTTCTCTCTCTCCTATCTTTCTCATGAATAAACAAATTATTAAAAAAAAAAAAGTCTAGAAATTGAGAGCTGGACTGTGGTGCAGTGGGTTAAGCGCACATGGCAAGAAGCGCAAGAACTGGCATAAGGATCCTGGTTCAAGCCCCCGGCTCCCCACCTGCAGGGGAGTCGCTTTATAGGCGGTGAATCAGGTCTGCAGGTGTCTATCTCTCTCTCCCCCTCTCTGTCTTCGCCTCCCCTCTCCATTTCTCTCTATCCTATCTAACAACGACAACATCTGTTATAACAACAATAAAAAACAACAAGGGCAACAAAAGGGAAAATAAATAAATATTTTTTAAAAAACTGAAAGCCAGACATTGTGAGAGAAAGATCATGGCTTACTTGGGAGGCTGGTGGAGGGGCAGGAGGGAGGGGTATAAAGGAGAGGTGGGAGTGCTGGAAATGTTCAACTAATTCATTGTGACAGAGTCATAGGTGTATACGCCACGACTTAAGAGATTTACTTGTTGTGTGTCAATAGTGCCCCATAAGGCTTTTTATCTCTTGTCCTCTTTAAAGAGAAACTCTTAACAGTATTGGTGAGAAGTCAGGTGATCCAGTCGCTGTGCAAGCCCAGTGGATCCACAGGTGTGGGCCTGACACCCAGTCCTTCCTTGCACTTGGCCTACACTGGAGGGTGAAGGGGCTATGATGGGGTGCAGCTGGCACCCAGAGATTCTCTAAAGCAGTGCGCTCTCCAGACTTCAGGCCGCAAGAGGAAGTGGTCCCTCCCGATCTCCTAGACCTCCTGGGACTGAAAGACAGCCAGTAGGCAGGTTCAGACATCTCTGGGTGCTCTGGCCATCAAACCATTGATCTCACCAAAAGCACCGCCTCCTCCCACACTGGGATTGCCTGCAGGAGCACTGGTTTTCTGTTGGGGGGAGGTGAAATCTGTCATGTGACAGTCACTATGGCTGGGGCTGGTCTAGAGGGTGGTCCAGATGCCTGCTGGCTGCTCTCTCTCACCTTCTCACAGGAAGACCCCTAGAGGCCACGCACCTAGCCCACTCCCAGGGCTGGGCAGCCACTCAGACTCCTCCTTCACAGTGAGGGCTGATGCCTGGCACTCAGACTTGCTGCTACCAGGCTTACTCTCTAGAGACCCAGCCTGCACTGCTCCTCACTGAGCAGAGGCCCTGGGAGATGTCCCAGAGGGTGCTCATTTTTCCATTGTTGACAGCCAAACCCGTGGTTTCAACTGACTAATCCCTAACCAGCAGGGCAGTTGCCCTGCCCCAAGCCCAGGAGGGGACACAAGCTTGTAATGCCCCTGCAGCCCCCATCCTCAGCCTCTGAAGCTCCCTATTGCCCCACCACATCTTGCCATGGGCTATCCAGATTGAAAAAAAAAAAAAAAAGATGGGACAAGGGTGATTATGCAAAAAGACTTTCATGCCTCAGGCTCTGATGCCCCAGGTTCAATCCCCAGCATCACCATAGTCCAGAATTGAGCAGTCCTCTGGGGAAGGGCAGACAACAAAAAAAAAAAGCCCAAGATAGATCACTGGGCCAGCTCTGTCACTCACAGCTGGAACCAGCAACTAGGCTATGACCCTGGGAGGGCCTTTGCGTAGTCAGTACTGGGGGTCTCAGACAGAAATGCCTGGAAAGTCAAAGTGAATCTTATCAAGGAAGTCACTGGAGCCAGGAGAAGACTCAACCCAATGGAGCACACACTTTGCTTAAGAGCCTGGTTTTAAGCTGCTAGCCACCATGTGGAAGCACCTGCACGAAAGAGGCCTTCATGAGTTACCAGTGAATCGGTGCGTCGGTGTCTCTCCTCCTCGCTCTCTGTCTCTCTCTGTCTCTCATCTTTTATTTTATCCTCCAGGGTTAGCTCCAGGGCTTGGTGCCAGCACTACGAATCCACCACTCCTGGCAGCCATTTTTTTTTTTGATAGGACAGAAAGATATTAAGAGAAGAGGAAGAGAGACACCTGCAGGCTTGCTCACTGCTTGTGAAGCTACCCCCTTGCAGGTGGGAGAGCCGGGGACTTGAATCTTAGTACTTGAGCTTAGTACTATGTACTCTTTAGTACCTTGAGCTTAGTACTATGTACACTTAACCAGGTGCACCACCACTCTGCCACCTCTCATTACTCCCTTAAAAAAAAAAAAAGTGCTGTGACTCCCTCTTTTTGTCTCTGTCTTTGAGATTTTTTTATTTACTTATTGATAAAGATAGAAGAGGAGAGAGAGAGAGCTAAAGAGCCAGATATCTCTCTGCTACGTGTGTTGCCGGGAACCTCGTGCTGGAGAGTCCAGTGCTTTATCCACTGTGCCATCTCGCGGCCCACTCTCTGGCTTTCTCTTTTGTGACACCAGATTCTCACTGGGGCTTTGCATCTGTGTGATCCCACTGCTCCTGGCAGACATTTTCCCCCAGATAGTGAGACACAGAGGAGAGAGATACAGACAAGGGAAGACACCACAGCACCTCTCCCCTGCTACTTTCTCCCATGTGTGGTTTGGGGGCTTACACCCAAGTCCTGTGTGTGGTAAAGTGTTTGTTCTATAGATAAATTTTTAAGCCTAGTTTCTCACAATAAAAACATACCATCTCATTATGCTTAACGAAATAAGTAAACAGATGAAAGACAACTAGCAGATGGTTTCACTCATATGGAACTGAGAGAACTGATACACATGAAGTTGTAAAAAAAATAAAAAGTAAAAACAACTGAAGCAAACAAAGAAGCAAACAAGATTATTTCTAAGATTGTGAGAACTATGGTAGTTAACACTGGGAGGTAACCTTGGTGGTGGGTGTGGTGTGGAACTTACAGTCCTGTAATCTTACAATCTTGTAACCCACTCGTAATCACAAGTTAAAAAAAAAAATATGAGGGAGTCGGGCAGTAGCACAGCGGTTTAAGCGCACGTGGCGCAAAGTACAAGGACCGGTATAAGGATCTTGGTTCAAGCCCCCGGCTCCCCACCTGCAGGGGAGTTGTTTCAGAAGTGGTGAAGCAGGTCTGCAGGTGTCTCTCTTTCTCTCCCTCTTTCTGTCTTCCCCTCTTCTCTCCATTTCTCTCTGTTCTATCCAACAACAACATCAATAACAACAACAATAATAACTACAACAATAAAACAAGGGCCACAAAAGGGAATAAATAAATAAGGTGATGATGATCAAATAAAAACAAATACTGCCAAATCGTGAAATAGCTCACTTGGATAGCACACTGCTTTGCCATGTACACAAACCAGGTTTGAGCTCAACACTTACTGGAAGAAGTTTCAGTAATGTGTTCTGTATCACTCTTTTTACATATATATATATATTTAAATTTTTATTTATTTATTAGAGACAGAGAGAAATTGAGAGGGGAGGGGAAGGTAGATAGGGAGAGAGACAGAGACACCTGCAGTCCTGCTTTACCACTCGTGAAGCATTCCCCCTGCAGGTGAAGACCAGGGACTTGAACCCGGGTCCTTGCGCACTGTAATGTATGTGTTTAACCAGGTGCACCATCACCCGGCCCCTCTCTGCCTCTTTATTAAAAAACTAAATCAATAATTACCATCAAATTTCTCAGCTAAGAATGCTGGCAGGAGGGCAGCCAACAGCCCAAGGTGGGAGGGTGGAGCAGTGCCCTGATGGCAGGAGCACCACCTCCAACCCCAGGGGGACAGTGTCCCAGCACTGACAGTGGTGAGTGTTCACTGAGCCTTAAGCACCTGAAAGGCCTGGGCAGAGCTCACAGAGGGGACAGCTGCACTGCAGGGTGTGGGGCAGCCCACCTGGAAGGAACTGCAATACAGCCCCCACTCTGGGCACAGAATCCTTTAACAACTCTCATCTGGTAGCCTGGGCTCAAAACAGGTTTTTTTTTTTTTGCTTGTGATAGAGTTGGAAAGAGAGAGAGAGAGAGAGCTGCAGCCCTGCTTTACCACCCATGGAGCTTTCCTGCTGCAGGTGGGGACCAAGGGCTTGAACCTGGGTCCTTGGACACTGTAATGTGTGCTCTTAACCAAGTGTGCCTCCACCTGGCCCCTAGTTGTTTTGTTTTTAATAGCATCTCAGGGAATGAATTCAAGGTCACAGCCATCTGTGGTTCCTTGGAGCCCAGCCTCCTTCATTCAGAAAGAAATAGGAGAAGCACCACTCCACCACCCGTGGAGCTCCCCCAGTGTTGTCCATGGTATTTCCATGTGGTACCAGAGTTTGAACCCAGGACCTCACACGTGACAACAGGCAGTCTCTGCCTGGTGAGCTATCTCCCAGCCCAGAGCAGACTTTCTTTTTGAGATGAGAAAAAAAAAAATCCCCACATCAACTGTTGTAATTACTGCATGATTCTGTGTATTTACTGGGAACTGTAGAATGGCACTATTTAGATGAGTGGCTCATGCAGAATGTGAACTGCATCTAAGACTGAGCAATGGTTTAAATACAGTTGTGTGGAAACTGGGTGTAGGGTGGGATAGGTAGCATAATGATTATAGAAAGAGACTCTCATGCCTGAGGCTCCAAAGTCCCAGGTTCAATTCCCCATACCACCAAAAGCCAGAGCTGATTAGTACTTTGGTTAAAAAAAAGAAAAAAAAGAAAATTCCCATTATGGGGCCGGGTGGTGGTGCACCTGGTTGAGCACACATGTTACAAAGCACAAGGACCCAGGTTCGAGCCCTCAGTTCCCACCTGCAGGGGGAAATCTTCACAAGTGATGAAGCAATGCTGCAGGTATCTCTCTCTCTCTCTCTCTCTCTCTCACTCTCCATCACCTCCTTCCTTCTCAGTTTCTGGCTGTGTCTATCCAATAAATAAATAAATATAATTTTAAAAAGAGAGAAAGTGGGCAGTGGAACATCCTATCGAGCGGACATATTGCCATGTCTAAGGACCCAGGTTCCAGCTCCTTGTCTTCTCCTTTAGGAAGGGACACTTCATAAATAGTGGAGCAGGACTGGAGGTCACTATCTCTCTCTCTCTCTTTTCTTTTCTTTTTTTTAGTCTCCAGGGTTATTGCTAGGACTTGATGCCAGCCCTCTGCTTCTGGCAACTACTTTTTCTATTACTGGACAGGACAGAAAGAAATTGAGAGATTAGGGGAAGATAGAGAGGGAGAGAGAAAGATAGACACCTTCAGACCTGCTTCACCACTCATGAGGTGTCCCCCATGCAGGTGGGGTATGGGGGCTTGAACCACGATCCTTGTGCAGGTCCTTGCACTTGGTACTATGTGCACTTACTGGATACACCAGCACCCAGCGCCCTGGAGGTGTCTTTCTTTCTCTCTTCCTCCCTATCCTCCCTGCCCCGCAATTTCTCTCTGTCATATAAAATAAAAAATAAAACAAAATGAAAAAACTAAAAATAAAAAAGTAATGCTTAGCCTGGGATCTGGACAGTGTATAACTTTAGCCAGACTGACTGTTTGCATAACCATTATGTTGTCTCCCCCACCCGCCAGACTGACTGAAGGAAAGGGGTCTTCAGTCTCTTCTATCAACAGAACTCCAGGATGCTCATTCCCAGGCAGTCCTCTCAGTTGGCTTATCATAGAGCACAGGTACTGCACTTCGGCCAGGTATGCACAGGGGAGGACAGGCCAGGTATGTGTGGCCCTTTTGGTGAGTCAGGAGACTCAAGCCTTTGGGGACGGGCGCCCAGCACCATCTCACTCAGCAAGGCCAGTGCTGCCAGGAATAGCACAGGACTAGTAACTGGTCTTGCTATAAGCACCCAGCCAGACCATCCTTCATCTGTCTGATTAAAAAGGGACGATGAAGTAGGAAACAGGGCAGAAGCACTTAAGTCTAAATCAGGCTCAGGCCGACAGAGGAAGGGATCCCATGTCTGCATTCCAGACTGTAGGGACTAGTGGGCAGGCCCTGCCCAGTCAGGAGGGGCTGTGTTACTCCTGCAGCTTTGCCTCTCTGGACACAAGCACAGAGACAGAGCTCACTGACTCAGGTGCAGCCTCTCCTCTTCCTCCTCTTCCTTCTCCTCCTCTTTTTCTCACCATCCTTCTCACCCTCCTCTTCATACTTTTTTTTTTTCTTTTTTACAAGAGCACTGCTCAGCTCTGGTTTTATGGTGGTGCAGGGGATTGAACCTGGGACTTGGGAGGCTCAGGCATGAGAGTCTTTGCATAACCATTATGCTATCTACCCCCTTTCTTATCATTAAATTAATATGTTTGTTTACTGAATAGAGACAGAAATCAAGAGGAAAGGGAGAGGTAGAGGGACAGAGAAAGATACCTACAGCACTGCTTCAGCACTCATGAATCTTCTCCCCCTGCCAATGGGGACTGGGGGTTTGAACCTAGGTCCTTGAGCATAGTAACATGTGCCCAACAGAGTGTGCTACCCTGGGCTCTCAGAGAATTCTTCTTGCATTTAATGAATTCTACTGCCCAATGCCAGTGAAGTTGTATGGTGACTTGTGCCCAGCCTCACACTAGAAGCCTTCTGTGGTGCGGCTGACACAGGGGCAGGGAAGGGCCATCTGGGAAAGCAGACTGTGGAGGGGGTGGTCGATGTGCACCTGCTCCTCCCAGGCAGTGGGCCCTCTTGGCCCAGACGACTAGCTCTCTTGGGTCTCAGCTTCCAGAGGGGCCCCTGTGACAGCTGGCCTGTGTCTGGTGTCTGTCTCATCCCTGTCTAGGAGTTCTAAATTTAACCCGCTATCAGCCTAAGCAGCTGGAGGGCTTCTTGGATGTGTGACTGGATGCCACTTGGAACCCATGTCCATCTTCACTGCCTTGTCTGTGCCCCTTCAAGCCAGGCTGTGAAGGCTGGCTTTGGCTTCTTCCCAGTGTGACACACCCGGTTTGCTCTTGTCAGAGGCTGGGCTTGCACCCGTGTGCTCTGTCTGTGTACACACACACACACACACACACACACACACACAACCAGCGGTTTCTCACAGGGAACACAGAAGCCAACTCCACTGCCCGAAGCCAAACCACCAGTGAGCTCACTGCACCACCCATAAGCTGTCTGGGTGGAGGGCAGCTGTGGGCCTGTTATGCAATTTCCTGCTCTGGTGTCTCACACCCTCGAGACAGAATGCAGAGTGTCTTGGGGCTGCTGCTACGTGGAAAACCCAGAAAAGCAGCAACTCCCAGTGTCCAGCATGGAGGGGACTTCTTGTCTCCATTGGCCAGGATCAGGAGTTCCTACAAGCTCCAGACATCAAGTCCCCAGCCTGCCTTCCTCCAGGCAACCCCTCCTTACTGCACCCCTGAGAGGACCAACCATACAAGGACTTCCGGAGGTGGGGAGGCATTTCCTTCCTAGGAGCCCCAAATGGTGTGAGCTGAAGCCCCTTTCCACCCAACACCAAGCCTTCTTCAGTACTTAATGTGTGCCCCAAAGTCACCCCAAGGTGGAGAGCTTGCTGGGGCAGGGATTTGGGCTGTGAGGCCCGGGTATGAACCTCTTATCTGTCTTTTCACATATATATGGTCTGGGGCAGCTCCCCCACTTCCTCTCTGCCTTAGTGTTCTTCTCATGGAATGGGGAGTGATGTCAATACCAGGGCTGTGAGGACTCCATGAGTCACCCCTGCCCAGAAGCTGAGCAGAGCAGCATGTGCTCAGGGTACTGGCTAGGAGGGGATCTGGGAGAACCCCCGTTTTTCAGATAGGGAGCAGAGAGAGAGGTCAGTGTCTGACCTAACTCAGCTGCTCAGAGCATTGGCTAGGAGGTGATCTGGGAGAACCCCCGTTTTTTAGATAGGGAGCAGAGAGAGAGGTCAGTGTCTGACCCAAACTCACATATATGGCCTTGCCTTTTTTTTTTTTTTTTTTTTGCCACTGGGGTTATTGCTGGGGCTTGGTGCCTGCATTACGAATCCACTACTCCCGGAGGCCATTTTTTATTGGATAGATCAGAGAGAATCTGAGAGAGGGGGAGAGTAAGATAGACAACTGAAGACCTGCTTCACTGTCTGTGAAGCGACCCCCTGCAGGTGGGGAGCCTGGAGCTCGAACCGGGATCTTTGTGTGGGTCCTTGCACTTCATACTATGTGTGCTTAACCTGGTACACTACTACCCGGTCCCCTAGCCTTGCTTTTTTTGTTTGTTTTGTTTTTGTTTTGGGTAGCGACAAAGAGTAAGAAAAACCACAGCTCTAAAACTTCCTTCAATGCTGGGGGGGGGGGGGGCAGGCTCAAACCTGACTGGAGCACACAGCAAAGCAGTATCCTAGACAAGTGAACTATTTTGCCAGCCCCACATGGCCTTGAGTCCGTAGTCTGCCTTCCGGGCATTCCCCCACCTTCCTGACTCCCATCACCGCTATTTTTCATAAGAAATTTCCGGTAGAAGTAGACTGTTTACTCTTAGTGCTGAGCCCCCATGGGCCCCTTTCACTGGGCCAGGCTGCGGGCAAGGCTGTTTACAGCTGTGTCCCCTATGAAGAGGTTTGCAGGTAGAGAGAGGAAAAGGGCCTAACCTCTACACTAACCCCCTGGTCATGGAGGGCTGTGCGGCTTGCTCAGAAGCCCAGCTGCACCCCACACTGCCCCCTCCCCAGCCCAAGGTCCCTTCTGCATGAGGGACACTGCCAGGCTATGAGAGCATATGATGCCTCGGTGGGGCCGCTTGCTACCCACTTTTTCCTTTTGGCACAAGAGCCCCTCCCCCCAGACTCTGCCCACCCCACCCCCACTCCTCAAGCGCCCTCCCACCTGTGGTCAATGGCACAGAGCCACCAGCCCCCAAAGGAAACCACCAGATCCTCGTCAGGACTACTTTAAAATTATATTTTATTTTTCTTTGTGTGTATGTGTATTTGTTGCTGTTTTTTTTTTTTTTTAAAAAAAAAGTTCATTTACATTGTCTTCAAGAGTCTTGTGCCTCCTGGTAAGTGCATTGGTTTGTTTTCACAGTACTCTCCACGACCACAGACGGTCCTTATTGCTGGAGGAGTCAGCGTCCATGCCCAGGGAGGGGACACAGGAGGGACCAAGCCCCACTGGGGGGCAGGGACAGAGGAACCAGTCCCCAGCACAGTCCAGTGTCCTCGACCAGACCTGCAGCTTCTCTAATGTCTCCAGAAAGGCAGAGAGGAACGGAGTGAGGGGGGTGGAAGGCTGAGATGGTGCAGGGGCACCCCAAGCTTGTGGGTGACTGAGGCAGAGCAGGATCACAAGCAGCTTCCTGCCCTCCACACGGGCATATAGCACAAGGCCCCTCTCTAGAGACCCTAGCAGATGTGAGGGCGAGGGCTCTTCACCCCCAAACAGCTCAGGATGACCCCTTCCTGTGCTTTTCCACTGCCCCCCAACACACCTACATATACACACACCCCAGCAGTGACTGGGCCCAGATCAGCCCAGATCAGGAGCTCTGGCTTCCTGGCCCCTCTCCAGGGCCCATTCTCCTGTTAAGTGCAAGAAAGACCTGAGTACAGAGAAGGGCTGCCTGTTAGGAGGCCAGATCCTGTCCACACTGCTGGCCCCCAGCTTCCCTCCCTTCAGGCTGCAGTCTCTGGGGTTGGCAAGGCCTCCAGATACACAGAGGGGAAGCCAAGGGGCCCTGGGCGTAAGCCTGGCCTGACGGCGTTCCCCAAGCACCACAAGCTGTTCCAGCAGCTCCTGCCCCTTCCTTCCTTGAGAGCAGTACACCTCCCAGCAGGAGCAGGCCCAGGAGATGGACTGAACATTAAGCACCCCTTGAATGAATACACTGTCCCATGGGTAGAGGGGTAGAGCAAGGATGAGGTGACTGCCTCCCCCACACACACTTCCCATGCCAATGCTGGGACCCCTGTACAGTGAGTGGCTCATCTGCAGCAGAAATGGTGTTTGTGTGTGTGTGTGTGTGTGTGTGTGTGTGTGTGTGTGTGTGCGCGCGCGCGCGCACATGTGTTATCTGACGGTTTGCTGTGCTTGATTATTCGTGGTTTGAATGTGGGTCTGGCAATCAGGTAGGCAGGTGGCTTCAGTGGGAGAGCCCATCACACCCCCTTGGCAGCTGGTGTGGCTGAGAAAACTTGGCATAGCTCAGACCAAATCCTAGGATTCCAGGGGATCCAGGATGCCTGGGAGGGTAGCCTTCCAGGATTGGATGTCCCAGACACCGCAGGCCCACATAAGCCCCAGCCCCAGGCCCTGATTACTTCCTTGGGGATAACAGCACATGTGGGAAAGGGGTCCCTCATTACCTGCCAGTCTTCAGATCCAGGAGTACTTATGTGGGTGCCCTCCTCTGGAGCTCTGACCATGCCAGGGCCTGCTTGAAGCCTCCCTACCGCCAGTGTGCTAGAGGAAGTACATCCAAGCCGAGAGGAAGCACATCCCTTACTCACCTTGGAACCCAAACTGGGCCAAGGTAACCAGCCCTCTGGGCATCTGGGACCCGCTGTGCAAGGAGAAAGAAAATCACATGCTTAGAGACGGTGCAGGCAAACCCAGTGCCAAAGAGTGAGAGTGACGATTCCCTGGGCTTGACCTACAGCTTTGCAGGAGCTGCCCCTCCTCTACCTCCTCCTCCTGGACCCACCCCAGGAAGTTAAGGCTGCCAGGAAGAGAGGAGAGAAGAAGCCCCCAGCAGATCTGCCCCCAGGGCTCACAGCCCTTGTTCCCAGGGATAGCCTGTGGAGTAGGGTCCACCTAGGGCAAGACAGAACCTATTTGTGGGGTCATCTCTGCTGAAGCGAGAGAGTGAGCAGCTGGATTTAGTGTTAAACCTGCACCCCAACGCTCCTTAGATGACACCCGGGGGGGGGGGGGTCTCTCTCCCAGGACTCAGCACTGCCCCTGCCCTGGCAGAAGGTGCAAAGTCCAGTAGGAAAGAGCTCCTGCTGTCTTCATCTGTTTTGGGGTTTGTTTGTTTTTTTTTTCTTTAAATACAGCTTAAGGCAAAAGTTTGGCAAAGCAAGTCTACATAAGGCCGCATGACAGAGGACATGGGGAGCTGCTGGGGTAGGGGAGTACCACTCGGGACAAACCAACACACTGGCCCAGGCTGGGACCCCCCTGCATCACCAGCTCCTTCTTCCTCTTGCCCCTGAACCTCAGAGAGAGGCGTTCAAAAGGAAACAACAGAAAGAGAAAAAGAAAAAAAAAAAAGCAGTTGTGTCTGGGAGTTTGTTGCAGGTGGATGGCAAAAACTGCAAGAAAAAGGAGAGGAAAGGGGACTTTAGACGGCACTGAAGGGCTCCCCAGGTGCAGAGGTGGGGGGTGCAGGGTGGGAGGGGAGGCCGAGAAGGAGAGGGAGGGCATTCGCACAGTGAGATCCGCCCGCTAGAGAAGGTAGAATGGTTGTATTTTGCTGAATGACTGAAGAGTATGTGTGGGTTGGTCTTAGCAATGTCATTAGGAGTCCAACCTACAGGGGCGCCCTGGCTGCTACCGGTGCTTGGGTGGGATCACCACCAGTGGCTGCCCGTACTTGGGCCGCCACATGAGGACCTGAGCATCATTGGCGTTGGGCTTGACCAGGGCGCTGGGTGGGATGGGCTCGTTCTTGCTCAGGATCTTGGGCTGGTCCTGGGCGATGGGCTCCCGCAGCCTGGCGCGCTGGCCCAGGGGCCGGTTAGGGTTGACCTCGATATTGAGCTGCATGCGCCAGTGCAGCGTCTGCAGGATGATCATGTCGTTGGTCGAGGTGTTGGTGGCCACCAGCCATGTGGTGAAGCTCTGGTTCCGGTAGATATTGGTCAGCTTGGCCACGTTGCTCTCGCTGACGGGCACAGCCCACGTGACGCTGGGGTAGAAGTTGTCGTTCATGCTGATGATGAACTTGGAGTCCCTCTTGGTGGGGCCCACGATGGTGCACGTCTCCGTGGTGTTGCCGTACCAGGGGTAGTTCACCCCGTCCGAGTCACTGATGGCCTCAATCTTGCCCTCCTGCAGATCTGGGAGCTCCCAACTGGACCTAGGTGGGAGGGGGTAGGCAAAGCCATTTCACTCACTCATCCTCCCACCAGGCTTTCCTGCCCCTCCCTCACCCTATACATACCACCCTGTGAGCTTGGTCAGGGCAGAGGCTGTGAGTCCCCATAGGCGGAGGTGGGAGGGTGAGGGGCCTCTCCCAGAGCATCCAGTGGGGCTGGGCTGTGAGCCCTCCCCGTCAGCTGGCCCCTCTCAATTTAGGGGCTATCAGGAGGCTTATGACCCACAGGCTGGGGATAGCCCATCTCGGCTCTGGCACTGACCAGTACATGCCCTGGGGCACACGCCTGGCCTCTTTGGGCCTCACTGTCCACTCCTGGAAAGGGGCTGTTGTGGCCTCGCCTCCCAGCGCTGGACAAGGGGCACAGGAACCAGCAAGCTCCTGAGGCCTCCACTCACCTCCACATCTTCTCCATCACATGACAGAGTAAGGGTCCCTCTGGTTCTCTGCCCAAGCACACAGCCAGCCCTGGCAGTGGCTCCCAGGGTGGCCTAGATGTCTCTTCCTCAACTCTCCCTGCCTCCCCCTTCTTTCTGCCTCAGGCCAGCTGGGAAGAGGAAGCACAGATAAGGCAGAAGTGCACCTGCCTGGCTGACCCCTCTGTGGAGTAGCGGAACTGAGAACAACTCACCAAATCCCATCTCAAACACCACACTGAGTCCCTGCCACAGGCCCCATGTACCAAGTTGCTACCACAGGGGGCCAAGGGGCTCACATTCCAGGGCTAGGGACAGGTGGCCAGGCTGGCTAGCGTTAGGGCTTAGGACCACCACAGACCTCCCTGTGAGTCTCAGTCTGAGACATTGGTTGAGACAGCAGCCCTTCCTTGACTCCAGAATCATCACAGATGTCCCTTCTAGGGTCTGGGGAAGATAGAGACAGGAACATGCCCACCCAGGGTTGGGCACAAAGCTCATGTCTGCAATCAGCATCACTGTCATCACCGTCACTGCCAGAATAGCTCTCAGAAGAGATCCCAGCCTGTCCTGAGCTGTGCTAGGGACACACTGGCCCTGCCCTCTCATGGGGCTGGGGGACACAGCAATGTCTGGAAAGCCCACCCCATAGAGACACACGGACAATCATATTCAGCCAACCTCAGTGAACAGAGCAAAACTTTCCAGTAGTATCTTCCCCACAATGATTCAGGCTAAGTAGTAGAACCAGGTCCCCCAGGACCTGACTTCATCCAGTGCTATCATGTTGTTTTTTTATTTTAGCCAAACCATTTTGTTGAGGAATGCTGATTTACAAAATTATTGTTGTCACAGGGCATAATTTCACATCTCCCTAAGATAAATGTCACCACTCACCACCAAAAGGTCCGCCTCTCCTACCCTGGGGCACTGGGCCCCCAACTTCCTCCCATGCCCTTTCTTCTGCTTCCCCCTTTTGAGTTTAGAGCTACTCAAGACAGTCCACAGTTTTTACACAGTAGACATCAGCACTCAGCTGGAAGAAGAGATGAAATCTTCGCATTTTGCTACAACACAGATGGCGCTGGAGGGCGTCAGGCTAAGTGCAGTAAGCCAAGAAGAGGATGGATGTTGAGTGATGTCACTCTGAGAGGAGGCTGAGCAAGGGGAGACACACGCTCCCGTGCCATTTCTGCCTGGGCACCCATAATGCTCAGGGTACTTGGCTCCAGAGTTCTGCACAGCTGTGTAGGTCTGCAGTGCTCCCCAGGATCTGCTACTGTCAGGCGCACCCCTGTTCTTAGCTTAGTTACTAGGTATTCATTTACCACAGCCAAAGGCAGAAGCAACTAAATGTCCATGGATGGATGGTGGAAAAACAAAATGTGATCTGGTGGGGGAGATAGCATACTGGTTATGCAAAGAGATTCTCATGCCTGAGGCTTCAAAGTCCCAGGTTCAAACCCCTGCATCCCAATGAACCTGAGCTGAGCAGTGCTCCGGTTAAAAAAAAAAAAAAAAAAAGTGATCCACCCACACAGTCAGATCTCATACAACCTTAAAAAGAAAGGGAATTCTGACACACATGCTACTACACAGATGAACCTTGAGGCTGTCATGCTAAGTGAAAACTGCCAGACAGAAAAGGATAGTGGCCCAGAAGGCCGCACAGTAGCTGGAGTGATGGACTTGCAAGCATGTAGTGCAGTGATGCTTTGGCTCGCTCTTTCTCACGCGCGCTCTCTCTCTCTCTCTCTCTCTCTCTCTCTCTCTCATAAACCATTTAAATAATTTTAAGGATAAATGATGCACTCACATAAGGTAACTGAAAAAGTCAAATGTGCAGATGGGAAGTAGAGTGATGGGTGCCCGGGACTGGAGGAGGCAGTGCTGAGCTAGTTTAGTGGGGGCATTCACAGCTTGGGATGATGAGGAATGTTCTGGAGATGATCGAACAACTATGACAAAGGACTCAGAGTGGGGGCTAGGCAGCGCCACACCTGGTTAAGCGCACATAGTACTAAGTGCAAGCACCTGCACAAGGATGTGGGTTTGAGCCCCCACTCCCCACCTGCAGAGGGGATGCTTCACAAGTGGTGAGGCAGGTCTGTGGATGTCTATCTTTTCTCTCTCCCTCTTTACCTCTCCCCGCCTCAATTGCTCTCTATTCTGTCAAATAAAATAGAAAAAAAAATGGCAGCCAGAAGCAGTGGATTTGTATTGCTGGCACCCAGCCCAGTAATAACCCGAGGCAAAAAATAAAATAATAAAAATAAAAGGACTTAGTGTCACTCCACTTAAAACAGATGACAATGGTAAGTTTCACGTATATTTTTCCATAAGAAAAACAGCAGCATGGACTGGGGAGATAGCATAATAGTTATGAAAAGCACTCCAAAATCCCAGGTTCCATTCCCCGTACAACCATAAGCCAGACTGGAAAACAAAACAAAGCAAACAAAAACAGCAGCATTTCCTTGTTAGACATGCACCATTCAATGTAGCAAAATTGAGGCCATTGTCTGAGACACATTTAGTTTGCTAACGTTCCTGTTTACTTAATTGAAAAAGTCACAAATTAGGGTAACACCTGTTTAGCAGGCCATCTCCTGCTGGAGGCTGGAATCACATCAAAGCCAGGAGCCTGAGTAGCGATTTCTAAAGCAGCCTCAGCCCCTAAGCAATCAGACCCCAAGTTCCCCCAGACCCACCACACCCAGCAGCCTGCTGGGTTGGGTTCCCTGCATAGGGGGCACCCGGGTCAGGTACCTGTCTTGAATTTCTAGAAGCCTGTGTGTCTGCCCCACCTGTGCCTGGTTTCCTGTTTTTTGTTTGTTTTGTTTTTTAACTTTTTAAAAAATGTTTATTTATATTATCTTTTTGTTGCCCTTGTTTTTTATTGTTGTTGTAGTTATTAATGTTGTTATTGATGTTGTCGTTTTTAGATAGGACAAAGAGAAACGGAGAGAGGAGGGGAAGACAGAGAGGGGAGAGAAAGACAGACACCTGAAGACCTGCTTCACCGCCTGTGAAGCAACTCCCCTGCAGGTGGGGAGCCAGGGGCTCGAACCAGGATCCTTAGGCCGCCTGTTCTTGCACTTTGCACCTCATGCGCTAAACCCACTCCTCTACCGCCTAACTCCTGGTTTCCTGTTTTTCACAAGGAAGATACTTATACATCTGTATACTACAGATACTTATACAAAAGTGGTTTTGTTTTGTAGTTTACATGACGTCAGGGGTCAAAGCCAGGGCCTCATGCATGTGCAATTCTCACTCTTAATATTGAGAAAGAGACACCAACTAGATGCTCCACCATCCAGAAAGCTTCACCCGTTCTTGTCTTCATTGCTCCTAGGTGGTGCTGGAGACTGGACCTCACAGGTGAATGGCACGCTCTCTGGACACTGAGCCACCCACTTGGTCTCTGCAAAAATGTCTTTGTTTTTCTTCAAGGCTTCATACCTAAGTGATTTCACCACTCCTGATGGACTTTTTTTTTTTTTCTTTTCAGATAAAGGGATAAAGGCAGTGAGGGAGAAGAAAAGAAAGGGATGGGAGTTACCACAGCACTGCTTCACCACTTAGGAAGCTTCCCTTTTATGCGGTGCTCCCATCTGGTTTCTAGGGACTTGAACCCACGTCCTCACACTTGGTAAAAGGGTTACTCTTCTGGGTGAACCATCTCCCAGCCCCCCAAAGTGTTTTTTAAAGCAAACTTACAAAAGGAGTTTTGTTCTCCCTGCAAACCCTTTCACTTCCAGAGATGGCTTATTTCAGGGTGGGGGGCTTAGTTCCAGAATGGCCTCTCAGTGTCTGACCGCAAGTTTGAAGTTTCCTTTCCTTGTCCAGTCCCTAAACACACAAGCCTGGGTTCTGTCACAGACAGGAGACAGACTACATGAGTTAGCAGACGGTGGGTCTCATGTGCGTTATTACTCACAACCCAGGCCAAGCATGTCTGCTTGGGACTCATCCCAGGCCAGTTGGGCAGTCTCCCCGTGGGGGCAGGGCACAGTCAGGGCACAGGCCAACTTTTGAGCCCTTTCTCATCCTGGACACTCACTCTGTGTCACAAGTCTGTGGGCCTCTATTTTCCTCAGTTCATATGAGTAATCCTACCCCCTTGTGTGTTTCTCTCTTTTTTGCCTCCAGGGTTATTGCTGGGGCTTGGTGTCTGCACTACAAATCCACTGCTCCAAGAGACTATTTTTTTCCCCTTTTGTTGCCCTTGGTGTTTATCACTGTTGTTGTTGCTGCTGTTATTGCTGGATAGGACAGAGAAATTAGACAGGAGGGGAAGACAGAGAAGGGGAGAGAAAGATAGACACCTGCAGACCTGCTTCACTACTTGTGAAGCGACCCCCCTGGGGACTTGAACCGGGATCCTTGAGCCAGTCCTTGTGCTTGGCGCCATGTGTGCTTAACCCGCCACGCTACCTTTTCTTTCTATCTCTCCTGCCATTAATGAACTGAGGGCCCTGAACCTGAGTTGCCTCCAGGTCCAACTTTTCAAAAATTGTTTCCTTTTATTTAGGGGAGGTGATAGTGGGGAGACACCAACGCACTACTCAACCATCCATGGAATTCCATACATGTGATCCGTGGTGCTGCCATGTGGTGCTGGGAGTTGAAACCAGGGTCTGAGGTGTGTTAAGACATACACTCTAGCCACTGAGCTACCTCCTGGGCCCCTTGCAAGGTTTTGATACACTGATACATGTAAAGTCTGATACTCAAAAAAAAAAAAAAAGTAGTATGGATATTTCTGGAATCTGCCTGAATGAAGCAGTGGCATCTAACCGTATGCCTCCATACTGACAGCCCTACCAACTTCAACCTTTTTGACTAATGTTTTCAGTCTGACACGCACCAGGAAGACCGGATTCCTCAGTTATCATCTCCCGTAAGTGGTCCTGTTTGCTGTGGACTTCAAGGCAAACCCTCAGGCTTTTGTTCCACAGGCCCTGCACACACTGTACATTCTGGTTTGCCCCAGGAGCACAATCTGGGCTCCGGTGCAGCTGTCACAGAAAGATGAGAGCGGGTTTCCAGCAGCAAGCACAACACCCAGCACAACACTCCCTGGACCAGAGTGTTCTAAGAACAACTGCAAGTGTGCTGTCCCTGGCCCTGCCACGTCCCCTCTGGACCCCAGTCTTACACAGGTGAGCAGAGGCACTGTTGTCCCTCTTCTTATCTACCTGCTGGCCTCCAGGGCAAGACTGGTTACAGAAACTGTGGGACCTTATACACAGGAGCCCCTTTGTTCAAAAATTAGGGATTTCTGCCATGTTGTTTGCACTGCTTTGAACAACACTTGGGACCTGTCAGAGCAGAGGGCTCTGTGTGACTGCACAGCTCACACACTCAAGAAGTCACCACCATCCATGTGCCACCAGTCATACTCCCTCCTTGTCCTCCTTCTTATGGAAGCCAAAGGCCAGCAGGCAAGTCCAGGCTTGAAGTCAAACCTCTGAATGCCTTCCAGGGCCTCTGTCCCCTTGCATCACATCACATGAATTCCCAGCTGCCCTTGCACCTGCCATAGTCCCAGCAGACATCAAAGTACCTGCCACTGACACTGGCCATGAAAGGCAGAGCTGCTGCCCAGTCAATGGTGATGGTGAAGGCCCCTCCTTTCGGGCACCCAGCATCATCTCTGCTCTGCCTCTCTTACTTTAAGACTGTCCTTTCCCCAACCTGGTCTTCGCCCCACTCAGGACCCCTTAGCCCTTCTAGTTTCTCAGCTGCCCCTGGCTTCCTGTGATGTTCTTTGTAACATCTAAGTGAGCTTTGAAAAAATAAAATAACTCATGGTCAGGGAGATGACTTAGCAGATGCAGTGCACTCCTTGCATGCTCATTCTCTGGAACTTGGGCTGACAAGACAACGAACGTATCAGGATAGCACACCTGCTCTGCCATGCCCGTAACTTAGGTTTGAGCCTAAGCCCTTGGTAGTGTGGTGCCTTGCCTTCCCTCCCTCTGTCACTCTCATTCAACCTAGAAAATAAAAGTCAGTTCAGGAGTGCTGAAGCCCCAGCAATGATAGTCTCCAGCGATAGGTAGTCCAAAGTGGAGCAGCACTGTGATCTGTCTGGCTCTGTTAAATAATCAACATACCTTTTAAAAACACATACACTTCTAACTGTGTTCCTCTTCCCAACCTTAGGAACTCTGCCATGACTCTCCCTGGCACTTAAAGCCAGGTGTAATGGAGTCTCAGAGCTTTGAGTTCACACACACACCCACAGCCTGTCAGCTCCTCTATTGAGATGTACCTTCTGTCTTGTGGGCCCCTCCAAGAAGCAATGCTGTCCTCCTGTCACTGCTCAGTTCGTGAGGCTCCCTGAGAGGCACCCTCACCCTTCACACTAGGCGAGGTTCCCTGAAATCCACGCTACTCAGTCCCCACCCTGCCACATCCTGGCACCAGCAGGGGTGACTGAATAATCATGTGAGCACTTACTGACAACCTGCCCCTGGAGCGACCACAAGGCCGAGAGGGCAGGGTCTTGCCCTGGGTATGGCCTACAGCCAGGACTCATCAATGTTGATGGCCTGGGTCCAACTGCAGTCTGCTCCTCCCCCCCTTTGGGCTTGTGTCCCACATGGGGCCTGGGGGTGGCATGTAGGGTGCTTTTGCAGCCTGGCCCTGCCTGCAGGCTCTCATCTGGAGAGGCCAAAGCCAGTGACAGCAGTCCGGCACAGGACTGTGCTTATTTCTGTCCCGCAACCCTCCCTGGCCCTCCCCTGCCATGGCAGGACCACGGTGCATTTCAAAGAGGCATGGAGGTGCTAGAGGCCTAAGGCTCACACAAGGGAGAAGTGGCCAGGCTAGGACCCACAGCCGAGGGAGATGTGACCACCAGCCCCTCACACACACACCCCCACACACAATCTTCCCCATCTGGCCTCCAGCAGACTTTCCACACACATGTATACACATGTGTAAAGGAACACACTTGTTCTTATTTGGCCTCCACCCAACACATACACTGTAGGTAGCACAGCTGCCTGGGAGTCTGAAGAGGTTCCAGTAAAGTCTTCCCTGGAATCCAGAGAAGGGCTTGATTCTGCACAGAGAAACACCGATGGGAGCTGGGGAAGAGCCAAGCGCAGCTATAGCCAGGAGCTGGCCCGGCACCACAGTCTCCGGGTGGAGGATGAAAGGGAATCGGGATCACTCAGAGACTCGGGGGTGGGGGGATAGGTACATATCTGAGTTGAGTGCTGGGGCTCAGCCCTGGGACTCTGGACCAGCCATTGGGAGAAAACCTCTGCCCACTGCTTCAGGAAGTCCAATGAGAGTCTAGACTCTTCTCACTACCATGGGTGAGCCCTGGTCCACGCCAAGGGGACCTCTAAGCCTCAGTCTGGGGTATCTCCCCAGCACAGCCACCACCCTCCTGGTGTCAGAATCTCAAACATGGGGAAAGTTCTCAACTCCAGAGCTGACCACCCAGTCCACCTGGTCTCAGATCACAGCTCCTCCAACTTTACTCATCTTCACTTTGGTTCTGTCTCTGTATTTCCTGTATTGTTATTAACTTCATTTCTCCCCCTTAGGTAACGACCTAAAAAAAAAAAAAATCTACCACTAGGACTCTGGTCCCCAGCTGCAAGGGAGAAACTTCACAAGTGGTTAAGCAGGGTTTCAAGTAGCTCTCTCTTTTATTTATTATATTTATTTATTGGTTAGAGACAGGTAGAAATCGATATGGAAAGGGGAGATAGAAAGGGAGAGAGGCAGACACCTGCAGCCCTCCTTTACTGCTTGCAAAGCTTTCACCTTGCAGATGGAGTTTGGGGGCTTGAACGTGGGTCCTCACACACTGTAAAATGTGCACTCAACCAGTGTACCCGACCCCGAAAGTATCTTTCTCTCTCTTCCCTGCCCCTCTCAATTTTCTATCTCTATCCAGTAAGTAAATAAAATATCTTTTAAAGAGACACGCAACGCAGGAGGTGGCATAGCAGTAGCTGTAGATTTGCAAACTTAAGGTTCCAAGGTTGATCCCCAGCTCTGAGTATGTCACGGTCTGCTCTGGTCTCTCCCTCCCTCAGCCATTTATCATTAAGTTTTTATTATTTATTTATTTATTATTTTCCCTTTTGTTGCCCTTGTTTTTTATTGTTGTGGTGGTTATTATTGCTGTTGTTATTGATGTCGTCGTTGTTGGATAGCACAGAGAGAAATGGAAAGAGGAGGGAAAGACAGAGAGGGGGAGAGAAAGACAGACACCTGCAGACCTGCTTCACCGCCTGTGAAGTGACTCCCCTGCAGGTGGGGAGCCGTGGGCTCGAACCGGGATCCTACAGCCGGTCCTTGCGCTTTGCGCCACGTGTGCTTAACCCGTTACTGCCCGACTCCCTATCATTAAATATTTTTTAAAAAACCGAACACATTTAGTCTTTTCTATGAAATAACCTTTAAAATAGTAAGTTGGATGTGTCAAGTGACATATTTTTTCCAACAGACATTTAATATATATATTACTTTAAAATAAGACTTAGCCTTAACAGCAAATGAGTTCACTGAGATATTTCTTTTCTTTTTCTTTTTTTTACCAGAATACTGCTCAACTCTGGTTTATGATGGTGTGGGGCATTGAACCTGGGATTTTGGAGCCTCAGGCATGAGAGTATCTTTGCATGACCATTGTTCTATCTCTCCCCGCCCACTGAATTATTTTTCACCCCATAAGTGACATCAGTTGTGCACTTTAAGAGACAACCATTCAGGGAGAAGCATAATGGATACAGTGTTGGACCCTCAAGCGAGTTTGATCCCCCAGCAGCATATATACCAGAGTGGTACTCTGGTTCTCTTTCTCTTCTCCTATTTCATCAATAAATTAATGAAATCTTTTTTTAAATTTTTTTATTATTTATTTATTCCCTTTTGTTGCCCTTGCTGTTTTATTGTTGTAGTCACCATTGATGTCATTGTTATTGGATAGGACAGAGAGAAAGAAGAGAGGAGGGGAGGACAGAGAAGGGGAGAGAAAGACAGACACCTGCAGACCTGCTTCACTGCTTGTGATGCGACTCCCCTGCAGGTGGGGAGCCGGGGGCTTGAACCAGGATCGTTACACCGGTCCTTGCGCTTTGCGCCACCTGCACTTAACCTGCTGCGCTACAGCCCGACTCCCTAAATTAATAAAATCTTAATAGAAAAGAAACCTAATTATAAATAAGAGCTTCGGGCCCAAGGTCAAGAGGGAAGCTCTCCTATACCTCTGGTTTCAGCACCTTCCCACAGGCTAGACAAACTCTGAGGGAGTCTCACACCTGCTCACCAATTTTACAGAGCTTGCAACTGATACAATTTGCCAGAAATTCAAATTCTGTACAATTCTGCAATTTTACAAAAGCAGAGACCTACAAGCCCCACCCCCAAACCAGCCTGGGAGACCAGTTTTCTGCCTCCTGCCCGGTGCTGCCCCCTTCCACCAGATGGTCACCAGGCTTGGCTCACAAAGCCCAAAGGAGGAGCCAGTGGTCCCCCCTCACCACCAAATACCAAGCCACACTCCTTCCAGGCCAGGCCCCCACTTCCATCCACCTCACCCCTCTTCACCCAGGGCCCCAGAGTCCAACATAAGGAGGAAAGAGCCTGTTGAATTGAGACGGGTTTTTGGTTGGGGAAAAATGCGAGCCATGAAGTGAAAAGCGAAAGCCATCTCTCTAGGGCTCCTCACCTTCACTGAGTTCCTCACCACCTCACTTTGATAAACATCCTTCTGCATAGACACACAGTTATGTTGTGTGTGTGTGTGTGTGTTTATGTGTGTGTGTTTTCTTTTGAACATGGGCTCCTACCCTACCAATTAAACTTGTAAAAAATAATGCCACTAGGGCAGGGTGGTGGGTGGGGGTGGGTGGCTTATCTCAGAGTTCATTTAAGAACTCCTCTACAGTACAGCCATGCTCTTAGCCTCCTCCTTTCCTCCCCACCTCACACCCCACCCCCACCCCCAACTGCCTCTCTCTCATTCTAAAAGTAGAAAAATGTTGGGCAAGGGAGGTGCCTCAGTAGTAACACGAGTGAGACTCTGTATTTGATCTCTGCCCCCACCATAAGGCAAACAAATACAACGCAGCAATCTAATACAATCCTTTGCCCTTGCAAAAGCCTCTCTCTAGCTCATTGGTAACGACCTCATCAGATCTGCACTGTACACAGACCACAATTCCACTCCGTCAGGCCTGAGTTGTCCCTGTTTCTTTAGTAACAAGACCAGTGCCAGTATTCCTCAGGGTCCACCCCGCTCCTCAGTCGTGGATCAGCAGTGCACTGGCCATGTTTTCCTTATTGTGAGCCTACTGTGTACCAGGCACCAGCCTGGGTGCACCCAGTCTCTCCAAGCCAGACTCCAAACTCAGAAAAGTCAAACGGTGTCTGTATATTTGAAATTGTAAGATGCAGCCAAAGTCACCTTCCAGAATCAGCTTAAATTATGCCTCAAAAGTATCCCAGGAGGTGGTGCAGTCCTAGATAGAGGCTTGGACTAGAAGGCTTGAGTTCAATCAGTCTCCAGCATTGCATGGGCCACAGTGATGCTCTGTTTTGTCCTTCCTCCTCCTCCTCTTCTCCTCCCTCCTTCTTCTCTCCCTCCTCTTCTTCCACCTCTTCCTCCTCCTCCCCCTCTCCTTCTCCCCCCCCACCTTCTTCTTCTTCTTCTTCTTCTTCTTCTTCCTCTTCTTCCTCCTCTCTCTCTCTCTCTCATTAATAAATAAATCTTTAAAAGAAAAGAAAAGGGAGTCTAGTGGTAGTGCAGCGGGTTAAGCACACGTGGTGCAAAGCACAAGGACCGGCATAAGGATCCTGGTTCAAGCCCTGGCTCCCCACCTGCAGGGGAGTCACTTCACAAGTGGTGAAGCAGGTCTGCAGGAGTCTATCTTTCTCTTCCCCTCTCTGTCTTCTCCTCCTCTCTCCATTTCTCTCTGTCCTATCCAACAACGATGACATCAATAACAACAAAACAACAAGGGCAACAAAAGGAAACAAATAAATATTTTAAAAAATTAAAAGAGAAAGAGGAAGAAAAGAAAAAGCCACAGCATCCACAAATGACACATAAGGATGACCTGCCCCAACACTGAGCACTACTGACTATTTTCACTTCAAGAAAACAATTCCATGGCTTTACCTTCCAGGAATGTGCCTCCCTGAATATCCCTGGGAATGTTCAGATTCTGTTGGGGGAGCTCAGTAGGTGAGAGCTGGAGTGATGGCCTGGCCCAGCTGGTCCAGGGAAAACTATCTTTGGGTCAGGTTGCCTTCCCCCCACTTCCTTCCAGCCAAAGCCTGGAAACCAGGACTTCCCTCTCCCACCCACGGAGGAGCCCTCACTTCCCTGGGCCACGGCCCAGTAGGAGGGGGAGGCCACCTTCCGGCCCCTGCAAAGGAAGTGAAGTCCCCAATTGTTCTGTGCAGAATCTGAGATGCAGGAAGAGGCCACGTGGTCACCAGGACTGTTCCTCCTCACTGCTGAAGTGTATAATCCTCCCAGACAAGTGACTTTGGGTTTCAGAAGCTATGGTCTCATTAGAAAACTAGCACCTCATGACCCTGCAGTCCTGCCCTTTGTCCTGGTCACTCAGAGTGTGTCACAGCAGATGGCAATACTAACTTAGTCTGGGAAGATGCCCAAAAGGGTCCTGGCTTGGCAGAAGAGGCAGCCATGACAACAAGATAACTTGTCAGTCTTGGGGCTGCCTCTACCTTGTGGTGTGTAATCACGAATTAATCGCAACAACACGGGGGCTGCTCAGCAGGCAGTAGGCACACGTCTCTGTCCTGACCGAGATAGTGCATTTCATCAACAATCCATGAAGAAAAGACCACTGTACCCATTTCTGGATGGAAGCACTGAGGCTCAGGAAGGCTGCAGTCCTGGACATGGTACAGTGAATGCTTTTACTCCCTGCCAGTTGGGGATACAGGGAGGTGGCAGAGAGTGAGACCTGTTCTTTTTGAGTTGCTCTCCTTTCCTCACCTCCAAATATGCCCTTGGCAGAATCCTAAGCCCACAACTGATGGTGGCCTTGAACTTGACCTTGACCATAGGCCAGCTTCCCTGGGGGCCCCAGGGAAGGGCAAACTAGGGACAAGTGAAAAGTCTCCCACACAAGCAAGGAACTGTGACTTGTCACTTAGAAAACTGTGCCAGCTGACAGGTGGCGGTTGAGGAACTGCGGAGGATGGGCTTGTGGAGGCAGGTGTCTCCGACAGTTTGGAGGAGAGGGTTGGATTTTAAAGTAATGTAGGTAGGACCCGAAGACATATAGAATCCTCTCAAGCTGGAACAGAGAAAGCCCACGTTCTAGTTCTCGTCTGGATGAGGCGGTACACATGATGGTTCCACTTCAGATATGTCAGCCCCAGCATGCTATTCTCAGGAGTTATCCTGGATTAGAGATTAATTTCAAGCAGGGATAATGTTGGGGGTATTATGGGCTTGGCCTAAGTATCTGGAATTAATATTTTTAATACAAGCACATTTATAAAAGAACAGGAGCCCCAACCTAACGTGAGCCACTGGCTGTCACCCTGCCACCACCAGTTCTCACCACCACCACCCTTGGGCCACTAATGCCCAGTGGGAAGATTTTATCTCAACGACTCGAACTGGCTGGGCCTGACGAATCTAGTAATTCTCAATGAGGGTGACTTTGTACCCCTCCTGGGGATGCCAAACAATGTCTGGAGACATCTGTGGTTGTCGCCAAGGGGTGAGGGTGGAGGGATGGGTGGCTGCTGGCATGGAGTGGTTAAGAAGCCAGAGGTGCTGCTCAGTACTCTGCAGTGCACAAGACAGTCCTGGGCTGCTGGATGGAAGTCACCAGGCAGCTCCCCACTCCTCACTGTCCCAGGCTATAGGGATCAACATGTGAAAAAGAACAGTTCTCCCAGGAGGCTGGGAGAGGGGTGATGAAAGGGTCTTTCACAGTCAAGGTCAGGCCTTTCCTCACATCCAGAGGGCACTCGGGGAACACAGAGCTGGGAGATTGGAAAAACCATGCTAGTCACCATTTAGTTTTGCCTGATATTTAAGTCAAGCAATTTCCAGCTCAGCATTTCAGCCAGTAGTTCATCACTTACACCAAATCCTCCCAGTAGGACTTTGTCTCCTCCCTGGGGATGCAACGACAAAGCAAACTTCCAAGAGGTGACTTATTATGGCCCCATAGCCAGCACTGGGCAGCTCACTCTGACCTGGGACCCGAGTTCATGAACTTGGGTCTCAAACTTGGCCATCATTCCAGGGCTGGGCTCATCACAGCCTAGATCAGGAGCCCAGTCCAGAAAGGGGCACCTTGAGAAAGGGAAGGGACAAATGGAAATAAACAGAGAGCAAGGAAACAGCTTCATGCTCTGAAAATGTAATCATTCATGGCTTACATTTTTTTTTAAAATTTGCAAAAGTAAGGAAGTGGGCCCTAAGCAAAAAAAAGAGGAAGACCTGAGCTAGGAAGAACATTTAATACAAGAAGGAATTTACATCTGCTCCAACTTTGTCAGTGCAGCTTCGACTGTCAATTCATTCCAGATACCATGGCTCCCTCCTCATCTGACAGAGTAACTGTCACCATAATAACGTTAAAGACGATAGCCACTTGCATTAAATACTGCAGGCTTGGCAGAGGGCCGGATGCTTGATAAATGTCATCTCCAGTAGTTCAACCATCGAGCCACAGTGCAAGGATTATAATCCTAATTTGGAAATGAGGAAACTGAGGGTCAGAGTGGCTACAGTAACACCCTGGAAAGTGGCAGGGTCTGGCCTTGAGCCCGAGTCGGCCTGACTGAAGTCTAGGCATATACTAGGTTCCTCTAACCAGGAACCAAGGGCTAGCAGAGAAAGAGAAAGGTCATCTCATGACTCCCAACTCAGGCCTGCCTCTAGCAGCTGTACCCCAATATGCTCGAAGCCAGTGGGTGAAGCACAGGCCTTGAGGGCCTCTTGTAATCCCTGAACCCAGGTGTTTGAGAAATCGAGATTGGAACCAAGACTCCCTACCCAGCACCATACCATCGCCTCAGTCCTTGGACTTCTGAGCTTTCTTCCACTTGGTATGTGCACCAAGAGCAGAAGGATCTCCTACTTTCCCTACTCCTTCTAGGGAACGGAATAGGTTTAGCTCAAACTCCCTAGGACAACCTTTGTGTCTTGTAGATTATCCCAGATGCCATAAAAGCCCAAGAAGGTTTCTGGACACACAGCTTCCTGAGGAAGATCCACACCACATAACTAAGAATAGTGCTTCCCTCCTGTGTGTGGACACTCAACCCTGGGTCTGGACTAGTACTGGTATCCTGGGTCAAAGGGCCTGGGTGCAGAAGTCAGGGTGACAGTGGGGAAAGCTGAACTGTCTGCATGCACCTCCCACCAAGGTTACGCCTTCGGTTTTAAGTTTTCCCGTGATTCTCTTGCTTCCCGTGTAACTTCGCTCATTATGTGGAGCAGTCACAGGGTCTGGTGTCCCACCAACTCTGATCTTGTCCCCACCCATTCTAATTTCGGCCAACCCATGATATGCTTAAAACAGTGGGAAGTCCCAGCCCCTGGGGGATTCTCCTCTCTGTTCCACACTGGCAGAACCAGGAAATGATGCTGCCCAGGATAGACAAGGGAGTGGCAATGGGCCAGCAGGGCCCATGCAGTCACCAGTGGAAGATTCACTCAGGGCCAGGCCAGCTCCTCATGCCTGGTGCACAGAAACAGGATGGGTATGACCCTTTCAGGTTAAATCACTGTCCTACCCTCTAACTCTGATCTTTTCCCTAATCTCAGGGTGACCATCTCTGGGATTAGGGAACAGGTTGTAAAGAACCAGGGCTCTCTACTCTCTCCTGAAAACATCCCATAGAACAAAGGTTTCTGGGACCCTCTCCACTGTTAGGGCCACATCTGAGCTTTCTGGACATTGACATTTGAATCCAGATGAGGCAGTCTTCTGCCAAAGAGGGAAGAAAGGTGGGCACAGACCAGGCTCCTTAACCTAGGCCTGTTCTTACACCAAACACAGCTGGAGCTGCAAAAACGCTCCCCCAGGCCCTGCTGTGCAGCTGAGATCACAGGAGAGGCAAGCTCAGACCCACCACAAAGTGCCCATGCAAACAGCCCAGCCTGCTTCCTGGAGTCTCTGCCACATGTGCTTCTGCAGACCTGAGCCAGAGGCAGAGCCAAGGCCTCTCCAGACACCCAGGACAGAACACCATCTGCCTAAAAGGCACCTGGTAGAATGCCCTTCTGCTTTCTCAGCATCCCACAAAGGACACAGAAATTCCAGGAGTCAGGGGCAGTGAGGGGAAGGCCTTAGAGTCACCATTCCAGTCCTCTGGGAGGCTAGTAGAGGGCTACATGGCCAAGGAAGACTGAGACGCCACAACCATACATATCTAGAGCTTTCCTCTGGCCCTGATGACCCACCCCCCAACTCCCTAGAGCCCCACTCACCCCCAGGGCCTCCAAGCTCCCCCACCCCCAGCTTGCTCCTGAGCAGTACTCACATGCCCTGATCCCCATAGTGGTTGTAGAACTCCATGTGGCTGCACGCCTGAATCCAGCCCACTATCCAGGTCTCCTTCTTGGGGATGGGCGGCATGACCACCTGGGCCGAGGCACGGAAGTGAGGTGTCCGGTATCGGAGCACCACGCTGGAGGACTCATCAATGCTGGTGGGAATGGGGTCAATAGAGGCTTTCACGTCAATCACTGTGATGCCTTCACGGAAGACTCTGGCTTTGCCGCCGATGCTCTGAATACAGCCCATGGCACACAGGACCGCTCTGATCTCCAGGGAAGGCCAGCAATCCCAGAGAAAACTGGGCATTGAAAGGATGGAGGCTGCGGGACCCAGCGCAGACAGTACTGTGCTCCAAGCTCAAAGCACAAGACCGATATCCATAGGATAGAAAACTCACTGAGTAGAGGGGCTTTGCATATCACTACTTTGGGGCCTGTTTATAAATAGGGTTTTTACTGCATTTCAAGAGCTCTGGGTTCTTTTGTCTTCTGCAAGCAGTGGACAAAAATCACCGATATTCTTTGGGCTTAAAAAAAGAAAAGTTTGGAGGTTAATAGATAATCATATTGTTCAGACATCCAGCCCCTTCCGTGCCTCAAACGCGGAGAACGCAGTTCGGAGATGCTCCCTGAAGTCCTGAGGCAAAGAGGGCCAAGGCCCAGGGGCACATCAACCAGGAAGGCTGGGTCCCAGGCGCGGTCCCGCCAGTCACCCGCGCCGCAGGGGCCCGACTTCCTGCCGGGTGCCTTCCGCGCTCAGCGGGCGAGCAGCTTCAGTTGAGCGCGCACAGCCCGCGGCCGCCGTCGGGGCGAGCGCCCACCCGTGGCTTCCAGGGGGCGAGCGACGGCGACCCCTCCCGTTGGCTCTGTCGCTGTGGGCCGCCGCGGTCGCCGAAGACCTGGTGGGAGGTGAAAGGGACAGGGCGTCAAAGCCGCCTCGAAGTTGAGCCGAACTTTGTAGCTGAGGGCCCGCGGGGCGGCGACACATGTGCGCGGGGCGCAGGCTGCGGAGCTGACGGCGCAGCTCTGGGCGGTCTCCCCGGAGGCGGCGGCCTTCCAGCCCGCCCGCCCCGTCAGTGGCGGCCGCAGCCCGCGCGCACCAGCGAATAATCGCCGCCGTGACATCTCCGCTGACACCCCACCCCCGCACCCCGGTCGGGGCGAGGTGCAGGAGCGACCCGCCGGCACCGCAGTGGGCCGCGTGGACTCGCCGCCCGGCACTGCCAATGCCCCCCCCCCGCCCGCCGGGTCCTTCCGGCCCTGGGGGGGGCTCAGTGCCACCTCGCAGGCCGTGCAAGTCGGACGTGCGCCCCTCAGCGGGCCGGGGCTCCTCAGACCCCGGCCAGGCGTCCCCTCGCCAGCCTCGAGTCCCCGAGCGTCGGGGACGCCGGCCGCTGCGGGGGAACTTTGCGTGCACGCCCCCACCCCGGGGCACCGCCGACTCACCTGCCCCACGGGCTGCTCGGCCAGCCCCGGACCCCGCCGCGGGCGCGTCCTCGGGGCGCTCCCACCCCCCTTCCCTGGGCAGTGTCCTTTGGTTCTTTGGGGGTCTGGGGCCGGCTGCGCGCCCCCGGCCCCCACCTCCCCTAAGCTCTGGGCCGCCGGGGGTGGCCGGGGGGCACAGGGGTGAGGCTCGGGGCTCTCTCGCCCCCACCCCGCGCGCCTTCTTTATTTTATGATCATTGTGAGCGAGCTCTCGCCGCTCAGCCCCGCCGCCGCGCCGCAGCCGCCTAGCGCGCCCCGCGCTGCCTCGCTCTGCTGCAGCATCGGAAAGGCAACCGGGTCAAACTTTGCAGAAACTTAGCCCCTGCACCGGCCTGGCCCCGCGTCCGCCCGCAGCCGCCCGCAGCCGCCCGCCGAGCGCAGCGCACACAGGGACCGCCGCCCGCTCGCCCGCCCCGCGGGGATGCAGGTCCGCAGGCGGCGGCGGCGGCGGCGGCGGGCGGGCGCCGCCTCCTCCTCGCCGACCGCCCTGCTCTCCACCCTCGCTCCCCGCACAGCGCCCGCCTCCCCCAGCTAGTCCTCTCCCCACTCCTCCCTCTCTCCCCCTCCCCCCTCCTCTCTGCAGCTGGGGGGGGAGGGGGTGTTGAGCCTCTCCTCGCAGAAACGACATTTCCTTTTTTTACTGACCCCAGGAATTCTGGGTAGTGTAGTTCGGTGCTTACTCGGGTCCAGGGGGGCTGCTCCGGTGCCCTTTGAACTCAGCACGCTTTGCTTTCCAGGGTTCAGAGCACCGTGAGGTGCGCTGCCCGAGAAAACCTAACCCCAGGGGCGCTAGGCTGGGTGGAAACGGTTCAGGGGATCTTGGAAGCTCTATGTCTGGGAGAGGTATTGGGGGAAGAGTTTGAGGAAAAGGACCCAGAGTGGTTCCCTCTGTACTGGACAGGGGTTTTAGCTCTGACGGAACTGCACAGGTTTCATGGGTTTCATGCACCATCACCCTGTGCTGAAGCGCAGGATCAGCGCAGGACCCCAATTTGAGCCCCTGGCTCTCCACCTACAGAGGGGGTCGCTTCACAAGCGGTGAAGCAGGTCTGCAGATGTCTATCCTGGTCTTCCGTCCTCTTTCGACTTCTTTTTGTCCTGCCCAGTAACAACAGCAAGGTCAACAAAATGGAAAAACTGGCCTCCAGGAGCAGTAGATTCATAATGCAGACCCAGTGATCACCCTGAAGGGGAAGATAGAAAAAAAGAAAGAAAGAAAGAAAGAAAGAAAGAAAGAAAGAAAGAAAGAAAGAAAGAAAAGGAAAGAGTGACTGTCTTGGTAGTCACTGCCTCTCAGCCAGCCGCATCTTGGCTTCACCCTGCTTACTGCCTTCATCCTTGCCCAGCCTGCTGAGGGCATGCTGTTACAGCTCAGCAGTCAGTAGTTTATTCCTAGTCCCGCTAAGGACAAGGCAGAGTGGACTGGCCAGCAACTAAGGGGTAGCCCTTGGGACCTGCTTACTGCCAGGTGGTAGAGTACCAGACCTCTCAAGTATCCTGGGAGCCCCTACCTCTTAATCCCCAAAGGCCTCCCTTTTGCAAGAACTCATACTCCCAACTACCACACACACACAAAAAATGTTTTTGCCTCTCTGAGACTCCTTAAGGACCATTAATATCTCCCTTCCTATCAGATAATGTCCTGTTTAGTTTTAATAAGGAAGATTAACTGAGGGTGAGGTTCATGTCAACCCTCGTTCTCATTACTCTCAGAACCAGAGCAGACCAGACTCCACTGTCAGGACACTGTCCTGGAGCTAAGGGCCTGGGTACCCCGCCTGTGCACGCGTGCTGTGCTGCACGCCTCTCTCTCTCTGGCATTGCAGGATGGAGGCCATTCTGCCCTGCCGAGCCCCTGAGCCCCTGGAGAGGAATTCCTGAGGATAGGTCACCTCCATACTCTTAGAAAGTGATGTCCCTGGGCTTGGATTGGGCTTTTTGATAACTGGAAAAGCAGCCACTACAGGGCAGGTATGGTATGAGTAAGCACTGTTACCTTCCTTTTCCTTGACTGTGGGAAGTGGGCTGTACAGACAGAAAGACTCAGGTTCTGGGGGCTGGTGGTATTTTGAGTCTCGATCCCCAGCTGGATCTCACCAAGTGGAAATGACCACTAGAAAGCCCAGTACTGGGTGGGGAAGATAACATAGTGCTTATGCAAAAAGACTTTCATTCCTGAGGCTCCAAAGTCCCAGGTTCAATCCCCCTAGCACCACCATAAGGCAGAGCTGAATAGTGCTTTGGTATCTATCCATCTATCTTTCTCTCACACACTCATTAAAATAAAACAAATATAAAAGAAAAAAAAAGAGGGGCCAGACGGTGGCCCACTTAGTTAAGTGTGCGCATTACAGTGTGCAAGGATCTAGGTTCAAGCCCCTGGTCCCCATCTGCAGGGGGAAAGCTTCACAAATGGTGAAGGGCTGCAGATGTCTCTCTGTCTCTCTCCCTCTTTGTCTTCCCCTCTCAATTTCTCTCTGTCTCTATAAAATAATAAATGAATAAGTAAATAAATGAATAAATAAAACATTAAAAATTTTTTTAAAAAAGAGAAAGAGATCCCAGTCCCTAGAAAGGTCCACCAGAAGAAGTGCTGGGGTACCTGCAGACTGAGGGGTGAAAAATCCCTCTTTCTTTTTTATTTTTTTTTATTGTTGCAGTTATTGCTGTTATTGATGTTGTTGTTGTTGAATAGGATAGAAAGAAATGGAGAGAGGGGGAAGAAAGATAAGACACCTGCAGACCTGCTTCACCGCCTGTGAAGCGACTCCCCTGCAGGTGGGGAGCCTGGGGCTCGAACTGGGTTCCTTACACCGGTCCTTGCACTTTACGCCAGAAGCGTTTAACCCGCTGTGTTACCACGGGACTCCCCCAAAATCCCTCTTTCTTAGCCTCCCTCTTCTACCTCCCCTTTCACTCTCTTAGGCAATCCTTGTTCTCTGCAGGGGGTGGGGGGTAGGGGGGTAGAGCAGACAACACCTGGAGTCTGTTTTATTAGACTTGGAGCTGAAAGGGGCCCTAGCAACTTGGGCAAACCGTGACAGATAAGGAGTCAGAACAGAATCTCCTGACCCTCCAAGGTTCTGACTGCTTCACCAGCCTTCAGGCCCCACTGTCCCTACCCTACCCTCCTTCCGTCTTCCCCACAGAGCCCTTCTTCCTGCTCAGCATTTTCTGGAGCTCTGTGGGTGTTGGGCACAGACTGCAGCTGTCTCAGCACATGTGGACAGCCCTGTGCATCCACACATGTGGAGCACTGAAGTCTGCAGAACAGAGGAAGGGGCATCTGTTTGTGATGTTCCCGGCACCACAGGGACAGGCACACTGCCCTCCCAGTCGAACCTTCCCTCAGACCTCACTCTGCCATAATGTCACTAGGGATGGGAAAAAGAGGAGTCGGTGTGTGCAGCTCCCAGTCTTACCCAGACACAGTAAGCAATTCAAGGTGACAGCTGGAGGCTCAAAATGTCATCAGTTAGAGGACAGCCCCGATCTAGGTGTGCTGACCCAGAAAGGTTGTGGAAACCCTAAGTCACAGAGGCATGGGAGGTGGCACTGTGCCTAAAGCATTGGACTGAAAAAGTACTGAGGTCCTGAGTTTAGTCCCTGGTGTTGCACATGCCAGGGTGATGCTCTGACTCTGTCTCTTATGTTAATAAATAAATCTAAAGAGGAGGAGGAAGGGGAAGGAGGAGGAGGGTAGAGAGGGAGGGAAAAAAGAAAGCAAGTGAGAAAGACTTTCGTTCCTGAGCTTCCAATCCCCTGCGCCACCATAAGCCAGAGGCGATCACTGCCTGAAAAATAGAAAAAAGAGAAGGAAAGAGAGAAAGAAAGAAAGAAAGAGGAGCCAGGTGGTGGCACACCAGGTTAAGCACACATAGTATTAATCACAAGGACCCACAGAAGATCCTGGTTCAAACCCCCAGCTCCCTACCTGCAGAGGAGTTGTTTCACAAGTGATAAAGCAGGTCTCTCTCTCTCTCTCTCTCTCTCTCTCTCTCTCTCTCCCCTTCTCTACCTTCCCCTCCCCTCTCAATCTCTCTCTGTCCTATCAAAAAAGGGGGTTGGGCAGTAGCACAGTGGGTTAAGCGTAGGTGGCACAAAGCACAAGTACCAGAGTAAGGATCCCGGTTCAAGCCCCCAGCTCCCCACCTGCAGGGGAGTCACTTCACAAGCAGTGAAGCAGGTCTGCTTTCTCTCTTCTTCTCTGTCTTCCCCTCCTCTCTCCATTTCTCTCTGTCCTATCCAAAAACAATAACTACAACAACAAAACAACAAGGACAACAAAAGAGAATAAATAAATAAATATTAAAAAAGAGTGCTTTAAAAAAAATGGCCACAGGAGCAGTCAATTCGTAGTTCAGGCACCAAGCCCCAGCAATAACCCTGGAGGAAAAAAAGAAAAGAAAGAAATAGAAACTCTAGGGTGGGGGAGGTAACATAATGATTATGCAGACTCTAATACCTGAGGCTCCAGGGTCCCAGCTTCAGTCCCCTATACCACCATAAGCCATAAGCCAGAGCTAGCAGTGCTCTGGAAAAAAGAAAAGAAAGAAGAAATAAAAGAAGAGGAAAGAAAGAAAGAAAGATAGAAAAAATAAATAGGGCCAGGCGATGGAGTACCCAGTTAAGCACACACATTATGGTGTAGGATGTGGGTTCAATCCCCTGGTCCCCACCTACAAGGGGAAAGCTTCACAAGTAGTGAAACAGGGCTGCAATTTTCTCTCTCTCTCTCTCTCTCTCTCTCTCTCTCTCTCCCTCCCTCCCTCCCTCCTTCCATCCCCTCTCAGTCTCTATCCAATGCACATGTTACAATGCACAAGGACCCAGGTTCAAGCCCCTGGTCCCCATCTGCAGGGGGAAAGCACTGTGAGCGGTGAAGCAGGTCTGCAGGCATCTGTCTGTCTCTCCCCCTCTCTATCATTCCCCTCCTTCTTGGTTTCTGGCTGTCTCTATCCAATAAATAAATAAAGATAATTTAAAAATTATAAAATAAATGATTTTTAAAAAGAACTATTTAGAAAAAAATTAAGTGGGGAGGAAAGAAAGAAAGAAAGCTTAAGTCAATAGCAGATAGGAGGTAGAAAAGCGAGGCAACCAGTGGCACAGCTATTTACAAGATACTGGGTACTATACAGCAAACCCTAACAAAAGGACTTTTCAAAGTTAACCCAATTACCAAATAATGTGATGATAACATTCTATCCACTGTCTTTTTGAACCCTAAGACAGCAGAAACCTCACATCTCCACTATAGAGCCTATATTTCTCCCAGTCCTGGAACCTTAGGATAGGGCCCACTTTCCCGCATGCCTCTCCCAATCCATATCAAATAATATTGCATCAGCCGATCACAACCTAATCAACGCAACGATTGCCACCTCAACATGCTTCACCTCAGACTGTGTCCAGAGACTTCACGTGTGGAATGACAATCCTTCAGCTTCATTACTCGGGTGAGACCTTTCCTTTCATAGCATTCTCTAATTCCATCCCAGGTGGATCACTGTCTAACAAAGTCCCCAAACCTAGATATACACCAGGTTCTGTGAGAGAGAGCGTATGTTCACACATATCCATAAACAAGTGCAAAATATATACCTGAAAGCAGAAGTATACTAGAGATTTCAGTGAGTACCCCTCCCAACACTTCCTCTCCACTATTCCAACCTTTGGGTCCATGATTGCTCAACAATTTGTTTGGCTTTGTATGTTAACTCTCTTTTCAGCCACCAGGTTCCAGATGCCATCAGGATGCCGGCCAGGCTTCCCTGGAGTGAAGACACCACCAATGTGTCCTGGAGCTCCGCTTCCCCAGAGACCCACCCTACTAGGGAAAGACAGAGGCAGACTGGGAGTAGGGACCGACCAGTCAATGCCCATGTTCAGCGGGGAAGCAATTACAGAAGCCAGACCTTCCACCTTCTGCAACCCACAACCCTGGGTCCATGCTCCCAGAGGGATAGAGAGTGGGAAAGCTATCAGGGGAGGGGATGGGATATGGAGATTGGGCGGTGGGAATTGTGTGGAGTTGTACCCCTTCTACCCTATGGTTTTGTTAATTTATCCTTTCTTAAATAAAAAATAAATTTAAATTTAAAAAAAAAGAGGTAGAAAATCAGGACTCAGTCCACTGAGTTTTAACCCACAGCCCCAACTGAAGTGAGCCCTCTGCTCTGTGCAAAGAACCAAGTCACCTCACAGGAGCCAGGTCCCTGCACATTTCATCTTCAAGGCTGTGTCCAGTGAGTTCAGAAGCTGGAGCTGTCACACTCCCTTTCCAATGAGGGGACTTAGGACCAAGGAGCTGCCTGGTTCTGAGATCGCAAGGGACTTGTCAGTGGTTGTCAGTGGACCTGAGCAAGGGACCTGTCAGTGGTTTTCTCTGAGGTTGGCTGTAGAGACCTAATTTTTTCAGTGACCCGCCTTAGCCAGTCACAGGGCTCCTTCTCTCTCATGTCTACTTGCCTTTCAAGTCACAACCAGTCCTCTACAAGCACTTGGCCTCCAGGAGTGTGGTCATCAGGGGGCCAGGAAGACATTTTGACAGAGGGGAAAGCCCGCACTCTCTGCAGATGGGAATGTTAAGACCGGGTTCCGTCACCTGGGAGACAGGGTTCTCTCCTGCACTGTTTGAGACCAGACTGCAAGTCACTGGTGAGACTTGGAATGTGTGGTGGGGAGGTGGGGGAGGGGCTGGAGGCTCGGTAGGTGGTGGGAGGGGCCATGGAAAGGCTAGGAGGTAAACACAGCTGGGGGTCCCACCTGGCCAGGACACATCTGGCCACAGCTGAGGGCATCACCCGCTGGAGGCTTAGCCAGCTCAGTTGAGCATGGATGGGTCTACTAAGCTGTCACTGCTTGAGAAGGTCTTTGAGGAAGGGCTCCTCACATCAACCCAAGTTTCCTGGCTCCCAAGTCAGTGACAGCATCACCCTCCATTGAAAGACAGTGGTGGGGTGTGGGGGCTTCTGGGGAGCACAGGACAGTCTGGGGTGGCTGCAACTCTGGAGGCTCAGGTATTTCGGTGAAAAATCAGAACCACATTTTTCCAGGGCAAACTAGGCTGCTCAGCTGCCTCCCTTTCAATGGCACATGCCAATGAGGACTGGACTCCTGCTGGGCTGAAATGGGTGCTCTGGAGATAGTGGGGAGCACAGCCCAAGGGAGGACACACAACAGGTGTGGTCTTACATCCCAGTGGGCCAGAGAAATCAAGGAATAATGCCAGGAATGATGAATCGCAGTATTAATTTACATAAATAATAAATGGCATAAATTCATACTCCAAATCATTATGCGTATTGATTGCAATCAATTAGGATGTACTTGAGTAAGATGTTTTGGTGTACATCCAGTTTTTGGTTTGCTTTTGTCTTGTGGTCATTGCTTGGGCTTCACTGCTCCAGGTTGACTTTTTCAGATGGAAAGACAGAGACAGAAACAGAAGGAGTGAGGAAAACACACTACAGCACTGAAACCTTTTCCAGTGCAGCAGGGGCTGGACTTGAACCTGAGACTTGCACCTGAAAAAAGAGGGGAGCTATTCAGGTGAGCTATCTTGTTGTCCCATGTCCAGTTTTTGTTTGTTTGTTTGTTTGTTGTTTGTTTGTTTATCTTGCAGAGGGGAGGGTGAAGAATGACAGTTTGGAAAACAGAGAGAGTAAGTGTTGTGGAGCTTTGAATGAAGGAGTTCAAGGGGGCTGGATGTTGGCGAACCCATGTTAGCACATAGTACTGAGCAGAAGGACCTCCTGCAAGGACCTAGGTTCCATTCCCCACTCCCCACCTACAGGGAAGACACTTCACAAGTGGCCAAGCTTGTCTTTCTCTCTCCCTCTCTACCTCCCCCTTCCCTCTCAATTTCTCTCTGTCCTATCCAAAAGAGGTGGCTGCCAGCAACAGTGGATTCGTAGTGCTGGCACCAAGCCCCAGCAATAACCCTGGAGGCCAAAAAAACAGTGTACGTAAAAAAAATGTATGTAAAAAAAAAGTGTATGTATGTGAGTGTGCACGTGTGTTGGTATGATAGATACTATTTCTGGGATGTATGTGCAGTCTCTAAGTTGTCTGCAGGATGGAGACCCATTGACAGAACTGAGGTTACAATCAGGGCCTACTTCTCCTGACTCTTTAAGACTGGCACCTTCTGGGGTCCCAGATAGGGATACCCTACCCTACCAGTCCCCAGATTTCTAGGAGCCTTCAGAACTGCAGTTCTGAGCAGAAACCATCTTGTCCTCCCTGGAAATGCTCAGTAGATTTCCCACACCAGGCGTGAAGCTCAGTGCTGCCCCATGACTGGGCAACAAACATCTGGAGGGAACATCCTCACCACTGAGTACCACCCCTAAGCCGCCCTCCACAGCCAGGGGTGAGGACCCAGCTTCAGGTGGTGGCAGAGGACCAGGGACTGTGCCCCGTGGGGACACCTCTCTCCGGGAAACCTGCTCTCCTCCCTGCTCTGCACCCAGCACCCCAACACCACCAGGGGAGGAGGGACGGAGGTGTCATCAGTCTGCTGGGTGAGGCCAGGATCAGCAGCACTGGGAGTTCTCCAGGGTGCTAAAATAAACCCAGCAAAGGATCAGGTTTCCCGACCAAAATAACCCAGAAGCCGCCTGCCCAGTAGAAATGCAAACTGATCAGAGGTGGGAGCACAGGGGGTGGGGAAGTGGAGGTGAAAAATACTTCCTGCCAGGGGGCCCTATCTGTCTCTCCCACTGAGCACCAGGTCGTAGCTCCCCTCCTCTTCCCTCCTACCCCCCCCCCAACCCCTTTCTGAGGTCACTATCCCAAATAACTGACTTTTAGCCCTCTGTCCTTGATGGCAAGGGTTTCAGTAGATTAGATCTTGGGCTTCAGAACCAAACATCCATTCACTTGGTAAATACTGAATACCTACTATGTGCCTGACATGGCCTAGGCTCCTGGTCCCCTAGTGAACACAGAGATAACAGTCCCTGCCCTGTGGCTGACATTCTGCTAGGAGGACAGTCTCACACACACATGCACACGCACACGCACACACAGAGAGTAAATGCATGGCTAGCCAGAAAGTTGAGAAAGAAAGGTGAGCAGAAAAGGTAATGGGAAAGAGAAAGATGCTTGAAGCCAGGGAGACCCTGCTGGCTCACATAATAGCTGGACAAAGTCCTTTTCATTCTAAGTTTGGTAAGCTCTTCCGTTGATAAGAAGTAGGAGCTTGTGACGTCTGTGAAGCTGCTGTGACAGTTAAACAAGGTGAGTGAGGATCTGAGCTGAGCTCTGAGCATGCACAGAGCAAGTAAAGACCAAGTTCATCACAGTTGTGCTCATAGTGTAGTAGGAAATCCATCTAAAACAATAAAGGCAATAAAGAACACGTGTCGACAATGTATAAGCTGCTCTGGGTTCCAGGAAACTACCTCTCACAACAGACAGGGCCAGCGTGTCCTTCTGGTCAGGAGGCAGAGCTTCCTGTAGGAATTGCCTTTGAGTCCTAGATTGTCTCTAACCAAGCTACTGGTCCTGCAAAGTCATCTCACCCACCCCTCAGCCTGTCTCTCACCCAGAGAACAAGAAAACTATGTGGAACATGTGTATGTATGTGTATAAGGGGGATCTCAGAGGAATCCAGGTAGCCAGGTGGTCTGTGAGCTCGAGACAACCTTGCATGGAGTATGGCACACAAATGGCCACTAGATTTGTTTCATGAGCGGTTGAGTGTCAAATCATTCCAAACAGGCGGAAACGAAGCTATGGAGAGAGCCCACAGGTTCAGAGTTACAGAAACCAGCTAGCCCAAGGCTCAGTTCAGCCCCTGAACCACTGTTGTAGTCTCACAGGCTGCTCTCCCTCAGCTGGCATATGGTGAGAGAGTGTTTGGGGGTCTGGGCAGTGACACACCAGTTAAGTGCACATAGTACTGAGTGCAAAGACCTGCACAAGGATTCAAGTTCAAGCCCCTGGCTCCCCACCTACAGGGGACGCTTCACAAGCAGCAAAGCAGTATGTAAGTATCTAGCTTTCTCTCTCCCTCTCAATTTCTCTCTGTCTTATCCAATAAAATGGAAAAAATGGTTGCCAGGGACGGTGCCTGCTTTGAGCCCCAGTGATAATCCTGGAGGCAAAAAAAAAAAAAAAAAGGAGGAGGAGGAGGAAAAAGAAGATGATAGGGAAGGGGAGGGGAGGGGAAGGAAGGAAAAGGAAGGAAAGGGAAGGAAAGGGAAGGAAAGGAAAAGCCAGGAAAGGGGGCTGGGCAGTGGTGCATCAGGTTAAGCGCACATGGCGTGAAGCGCAAGGACTGGCTCAAGGATCCCAGTTTGAGCCCCCATCTCCCCATCTACAGGGGGTCGCTTCACAAGCAGTGAAGCAGGTCTGCAGGTGTCTATCTTCCTCTCCTCTCTGTCTTCCCTTCCTTTCTCCATTTCTCTCTGTCCTATCCAACAACGATGATTCAACAACAGTAACTACAACAACAATAAAACAACAAGGGCAACAAAAAGGAAAAAGTAGCCTCTAGGAGCAGTGGATTCATAGTGCAGGCACCAGCAATAACCCTGGAGGCAAAAAGAAAAAGAGAAGAGAAGAGAGAATGGAAGGGAGGGGAACGGAAGGGTAGGGAAGGGAAGGGAAGGAAAAGAAAAGAAAAAAGAAAAGAAAGAAAGAAAGAAGAGAAGAGAAAAGAAAAGAAAAGAAAAGAAAAGAAAAGAAAAGAAAAGAAAAGAAAAGAAACTGTTCACTCTTGCCTTGTGGTGCTGGAAGTGGCTACCAACCCAGCATGTTCTCCCTGATCTAGGCACTGCAATTGTTGGGTCGGGACAGCCCACCAGATCTCCTGGGGCTGTATCTGAGCACACAGACTTATTTGGGACCTGTCACTTTTGCCATGTATTTTTAACCTGCTTTAGTGCACTGGGGAGTGGGGGCTGGATAAGGACACCCATGGCAGAATAGTTAGACAATGGCAACCATCTAAATGCTCAGGAATAGGGAATGCCTTACATAAATATGACCCATTCACATAATGTCAAGCAACCATCAAAAAATTATGGATAGTCATGGAAACATGACCAGGTTTCCATTAAGTGAGAAGGACAGGCTTTTCTAGTTTGTTTTTACCAAACTACTTAGCTCTGACTAATTATGGTGCTGGGGATTGAACCTGGAACCTTGGAACCTCAGGCATGAGAGTCTCTTTGCATAGCCATTATGCTATCTCCTCCACCAATAGGTTTTTTTTTAATTGTTGTAGTTATTATTGTTGTTGTTATTGATGTCGTTGCTAGATAGGACAGAGAGAAAATGGAGAGAGGAGGGGAAGTCAGAGAGGGGAGGGAAAAGAATCGACACTCCTGCAGGTGAGGAGCCAGGGCTTACACCGGTCCTTGTGCTTTGCTCCACCTGCGCTTAACCCACTGCTCTACTGCCCGACTCCCCACCAATAGGCTTTTCTTTAAAGAGCATATAAGGTTATATTTCAAAGTGCATATCTGTTTACCTATGATATACACTGAAATGTATAATACTTTCTGATAATTAAAGCAATGCCTGATTATTGTAAAATATTTCAGTAATTGGAAATGGAATGGATGTGAATCCCTTTATAAACTGTGTTAAGAAGGGTGATCTCTACACATTAGGATCAAACCTAAGTCACCTGTATTTATTGAATTTATTGCAATAAGCATGTAATTTTTTTTCTATCAGGGTTGTCACTGGGGCCCAGTGCCTGCACAATGAATACGCTGCTTCTGGCAGTCACCCTCCTTCCCCCCTTTTATTTGATAAAACAGAGAGAAATTGAGAGGAGGGAGGGGAGATAGGTTGATAAAATCAAAGAGAGGGAGAGAGAAAGACAGACTACTTAAAAGAGACACCTGCAGTGCTACTTCACCGCTAGTGAAGCTTTCCCCTGCAGCTGGGAAGCAGGGGCTCAAACCCGGGTCCTTGTGCATGGTAATGTGTGTGTTCAACTTGGTGTGCCTCCTCCCAGCCCCCAGATACTTCAGTAGTTGAAATGGAATGAGTGTGAATCCCTTTACAATCTGACTGTGTTAATAAGAGTGATCTCTAGATGTTAAGGTCACACATAAATCACCTATATTTATTGATTTTTTTGCGATAAACATATAACTTTGATATTAGGAAATAAGATTGTTGATAAATCAAATTGGTTTTGTAAGGTAGCTAATTGTTTCATGGGTGTGGATTCTATTTCTCCCACTAGATTGCAGGAAGAGATCAGCAAAAGCATTGATTCAACGAATGAATAAATAACTTCTAAGACGCTTGAGAAGGGGACCACTGGGTCATGGCAGGTGTTTATAACAGAGTGTTTTCTGCTTCTCAGCTGCCTGACAATGTGAACAGGGTCAAGGGCACTATGCTACAAAGAAAAGGTCATTCCATATCACAGAGTATGAAGAAGGTCTTAGGCTGGGTGAGCCCTTCATCCCATACTTTTACCAACTCCCTGCCCCAGGAAAATTGAGGTCAGGAATGCTGACAGGACTTGCCTGAAGCCACTTGTAAGTGGCTGAGCCTGAACTTGAACCCAGAACTGTCCCACTCCAGAGCCCTCTCTTAACCAGTCGTAGACCCAAACCCAACTAGGTCTATGGCCTCCGCCGGCATGTTCAGTGTGGCATTCAGACCTTGCTGGCACATCTGCCAGACCTTGATGCTGACTCAGGCCTCTGGGTATTAATATCCCTTATCTGGGCTGGATTCCTCTGCCCTCCTGCAGTCATCCCAGGTCGTGCCACCCTTCCAAGGGAGTACGGGCTATGTGCATGCTAGGGAACAAGTGAGCATGTCAGGCCCCTGAGGTCTGAGAGATCTGAGTTCAGAGTCATCATGTCCTGTGCCAGAAATGGCTTCAGAGTCCTTCCTCCTCCCTTTTAGATTTCCTGATTGGAGTCCTTCACGCTCTGTGCCTCAGTTTCTTAATCTGTAAAATGGGGGTGACTTCCCAGGAAAGCTGGTTGTAAGTATCAGTAAGCTTAGAGCCACACGTTGCTCAGCACACTGCACAATACCACACAGTGTGAGCACAGCTGAGTGTGCATCTGGCTAGTCTAGAATGAGAAAGCACCAATCACCATGGCTACTCCCCGGAGGGAGGCACTGACATTTTTGAGACAGCCTCCTCTGTGACCTGTGATTTGAATGGGACATTCTAGAAAAGGAAGAGGAGGAATGCACAGGGATTCTGCAAGGAGTCCTGGACTAAGGGCTCCTGGAGTCTGGTTTCACCCTGCCATATATATGAGGGGAGGGGCTGAACAATTGAGAGGGTCCTTGGAAGGGGACTGCACTTTATTTTTATTTATTTACTTATTTATTTTGCCTCCAAGGTTATCACTGGGGCTCGGGGCCTGCACTGTAAGTCCACTGCTCCTGGAGGCCATTTTCCCCCATTGTTTTGTTTATGCTGCTGCTGTTGTTGGATAGGACAGAAAGGAATTGAAAAAGGAAGGGAGATAGAGAGAAAGGTAGACACCTGCAGGCAGGGAGCCGGGGGCTTGAACCTGGATCCTTGCATGGTTCCTAGTGCTTTGTACTATGTGCACTTAACCCAGTGCACTACTGACCAGCCCCCTGCACTTTACTTTTTAAACAGGTTCAATCCCCTGTGGTCCGGGAGGTAGTGCAGTGGATAAGGCATTGCATTCTCAAGCATGAGGTCCCGAGTTTAATTCCTGGAAACACATGTACCAGAGTGATGTCAGTTCTTTCTCTCTCTCTCCTATCTGTCTCATTAATAAACAAATAAAATCTTTAAAAATAAATAAACAGGATCAATCCTTAATGCACAGGGATGTCACACGTCATCTTGGGGCTGCCCACCAGCCCTCAGGAGGTAGAAACCATTGTTCCATGTGTTACAGGTGGGAAATCCAGGGCCCAGAAAGGCCAGGCACTTGATCAAGGTAGAGCCTTGAGGTGGGGGGGAAGGGTCTCCCTCCTGGGTGACTCTGGAGTCCCTTGGCTAATCCCTTTTGATCAGACTCATCTCCACCCTGGCCAGCATCCTGCCCTTTGGAGACTTTGGCCCTGGTCTCCAAAAGATTTTGGGGTGGACCGGAAACTTTACTACAGACCACATGGTTAGAAGGGAAGTTACACTCACAAAACAAAAAAGAGAGAAGACCCAGATAAATCAGATAGTAAATGAAAGAGGAGATAACACAACAGACACCGCAGAAATTCAACATATCATGCGAGGCTTCTATGAACAACTATATGCCACCAAGCTAGAGAACCTGGAAGAAATGGATGATTTCCTAGATACCTACCAACTTCCAAAACTAAGTAAAGAGGAACTGGATAACATGAACAGGCCCATCACAGCTAATGAAATTGAAACAGTTATCAAAAATCTCCCCAAAAATAAAAGTCCTAAACCAGATGGTTTTACAAATGAATTCTACAAAACTTTCAAAGAAGAACTAATACCGCTACTTTTAAAAGTCTTCCAGAAGATTGAAGACACTGGAATACTCCCTGCCAGCTTCTATGAAGCTAACATCACTCTGATACCAAAAGCAGACAGGGACACAACCAAAAAAGAAAACTACAGACCAATATCTCTGATGAACATAGATGCGAAAATATTGAACAAAATTCTAGCCAACCGGATACAGCAGTATATCAAAAAGATCGTTCATCACGACCAAGTGGGGTTTATCCCAGGCATGCAAGGTTGGTTTAATATACGTAAATCCATCAATGTGATCCACCACATCAACAAAAGCAAGACCAAAAACCACATGGTCATATCAATAGATGCAGAGAAAGCCTTTGACAAAATCCAACATCCCTTTATGATCAAAACACTACAAAAAATGGGAATAGATGGAAAATTCCTGAAGATAGTGGAGTCTATATATAGCAAACCTACAGCCAACATCATACTCAATGGTGAAAAACTGGAAGCATTTCCCCTCAGATCAGGTACTAGACAGGGCTGCCCACTATCACCATTACTACTCAACATAGTGTTGGAAGTTCTTGCCATAGCAATCAGGCAGGAGCAAGGAATTAAAGGCATACAGATTGGAAGAGAAGAAGTCAAACTCTCCTTATTTGCAGATGACATGATAGTATACAAGGAAAAACCTAAGGAATCCAGCAAGAAGCTTTTGGAAATCATCAGGCAATACAGTAAGGTGTCAGGCTATAAAATTAACATTCAAAAGTCAGTGGCATTCCTCTATGAAAACACTAAGTTAGAAGAAATTGAAATCCAGAAATCAGTTCCTTTTACTATAGCAACAAAAACAATAAAATATCTAGGAGTAAACCTAGCCAAAGAAGTGAAAGACTTGTATACTGAAAATTATGAGTCACTACTCAAAGAAATTGAAAAAGACACAAAGAAGTGGAAAGATATTCCATGTTCATGGGTTGGAAGAATTAACATCATCAAAATGAATATATTACCCAGAGCCATCTACAAATTTAATGCTACCCCCATCAAGATCCCAAGCACATTTTTAGGAGAATAGAAAAAATGCTACAAATGTTTATCTGGAACCAGAAAAGACCTAGAATTGCCAAAACAATCTTGAGAAAAAAGAACAGAACCGGAGGCATCACACTCCCAGATCTCAAACTGTATTATAGGGCCATTGTCATCAAAACTGCTTGGTACTGGAACATGAACAGACACACTGACCAGTGGAATAGAATTGAGAGCCCAGATGAGGCCTCACACTTATGGACATCTAATCTTTGACAAAGGGGCCCAGACTATTACATGGGGAAAGCAGAGTCTCTTCAACAAATGGTGTTGGAAACAATGGGTTGAAACATGCAGAAGAATGAAACTGAATCACTGTATTTCACCAAATACAAAAGTAAATTCCAAGTGGATCAAGGACTTGGATTTTAGACCAGAAACTATCAGATACTTAGAGGAAAATATTGGCAGAACTCTTTTCTGCATAAATTTTAAAGACATCTTCAATAAAATGAATCCAATTACAAAGAAGACCAAGGCAAGTATAACCTATGGGACTACATCAAATTAAAAAGCTTCTGCACAGCAAAAGAAACCACTACCCAAAGCAAGAGACCCCTCACAGAATGGGAGAAGATCTTTACATGCCATACATCAGATAAGAGTTTAATAACCAACATATTTAAAGAGCTTGCCAGACTCAACAACAAGACAACAAATAACCCCATCCAAAAATGGGGGGAGGACTTGGACAGAATATTCACCACAGAAGAGATCCAAAAGGCCGAGAAACACATGAAAAAATGCTCCAAGTCTCTGATTGTCAGAGAAATGCAAATCAAGACAACAATGAGATATCACTTCACTCCTGTGAGAATGTCATACATCAGAAAAGGTAACAGCAGCAAATGCTGGAGAGGGTGTGGGGTCAAAGGAACCCTCCTGCACTGCTGGTGGGAATGTCAATTGGTCCAACCTCTGTGGAGAACAGTCTGGAGAACTCTCAGAAGGCTAGAAATGGACCTACCCTATGATTCTGCAATTCCTCTCCTGGGGATATATCCTAAGGAACCCAACACATTCATCCAAAAAGATCTGTGTACACATATGTTCTTGGCAGCACAATTTGTAATAGCCAAAACCTGGAAGCAACCCAGGTGTCCAACAACAGATGAGTGGCTGAGCAAGTTGTGGTATATATACACAATGGAATACTACTCAGCTGTAAAAAATGGTGACTTCACCGTTTTCAGCCGATCTTGGATGGACCTTGAAAAAATCATGTTGAGTGAAATAAGTCAGAAACAGAAGGATGAATATGGGATGATCTCACTCTCAGGCCGAAGTTGAAAAGCAAGATTAGAAAAGAAAACACAAGTAGAACCTGAAATGGAATTGGAGTATTGCACCAAAGTAAAAGACTCTGGGGTGGGTGGGTGGGTGGGGAGAATACAGGTCCATGAAAGATGATGAATGACATAGTGGGGGTTGTATTGTTAAATGGGAATCTGGGGGATGTTATGCATGTACAAACTATTATATTTACTGTTGAATGTAAAACATTAATTCCCCAATAAAGAAATAAATTATTTAAAAAAAAAAGAAGGGAAGTCACAGTCTCCTGTCACCTTCGACTGGACAGAGAGGTCCTAGTCTCGCTAGATTTTGGGGGCAGTGCCTGCACTCCCAGCCATTCTAAATCAGCAACTGTGTTGACCCAGGACCCAGGGAATTGGAGGCTTTGAGCCCCACAGTCACTAAAGCAGGTACACAAAGATCTGCCTGAAACCCCAGACTCTTCTTTGGCCATGTGTTCTGCCCACTCTGGGTTTGCTGTCCCCTCTACTCATGGACCAGAGCTCATGTGTCTTTCACTTGTCCCTCCTGCCTGGACTGACTCCCCAAATGGCCCCATACACTGCTTATCTCATCTTGCAACATGCCTGAACACTTCCCACCATTTACACATGTCCTTCTGTTCATTTGTACTAAGCCCTGAGTTTGGGGCCCCTGTGAGGGGGGTTAGGGACATCCTGTCACTTGCTGTAGCATGATTAGTCCTTAGCCCAGGACCAGGAGCTCAGTAACTATTTATGGGCTGCCCCACTGTGCTGTGGGGCTCCTGACCTTTACAAAACTCCAAGCTCTGAATGCAGTCTCCAAAGGGCAATGGCATCACCTTGAAATGAATTACCCCTTTCTCTAATGAAAACCAGGTCTTACAGATTGCCACCTGATAGGGCTGTAATGTCTTAAGCAAAAGTCAAGGCTGATTAAAAACAATAATAAAAACAAACAAGCAAAAATCCTGCCAGCTTAATGAACTGCTGTCTCATAGGGGAGCAGCTGGACTTGGCCCCAAGGGGCCCCAGGGTGATCCTGTCAGTGACCACTGGATCACTTCACCTGGTGCCTGGAGAGGTCTTTGGCCTGGGTTCCATTGTCTGGCTTGGACCTGGTCCAAGCTGCCCAAGCCATGGTGGCTCTCATGGGTCTGGACTGCTCAGAGGAAAACTAGGAAGAGCAGGGACCAGCTCCAGGGCGCTGAAGGACTACATTTCCCAGAGTCCCCCAGAAGCGGGAGTGAGCCATTGGGAGATTTAAATAGCCCAGGCCACAGCTGTGGCCGAGTCAGCTTCCCAGGCCACTCCATTGGCGCTGGCTCCACAACGGTGGGCTCGATTGGCTGCCCAGCTGGCATTGTCGTCCAGTGGAGTCCGGTGCAGGAGGAAGAAAACAGCCATGTGCACGCCTCCCCTCTATATTTAACAACTGCTTCGGGAAAGACAGGCAAAGGGTGGGAGCACCTGGGGCGGCGCCTGGATTTGGGGACAAGGCCCTTGCAGTCAGGCTGGCAGTGGCCTGGCACTGAGTATCACCATGCCAGCCTCCCAGAGCCGGGCCCGGGCCCGGGACCGCAACAACGTCCTCAACAGGGCCGAGTTCCTGTCCCTGAACCAGCCCCCCAAGGGGGCCCCGGAGCCCCGCAGCTTGGGCAGGAAGGCCTCTGGCCCCTCAGCGCAACCACCACCCCCAGGCGACGGGCCCCGAGAGAGGCGCCAGTCGCAGCAGCTGCCCGAGGAGGACTGCATGCAGCTGAACCCCTCCTTCAAGGGCATCGCCTTCAACTCTCTGCTGGCCATTGACATCTGCATGTCCAAGCGTCTAGGAGTCTGCGCCAGCAGGGCTGCGTCCTGGGCCAGCGCCCGCTCCATGGTCAAACTCATTGGCATCACTGGCCACGGCATCCCCTGGATCGGGGGCACCATCCTCTGCCTGGTGAAGAGCAGCACGCTGGCTGGCCAGGAGGTGCTCATGAACCTGCTTCTGGGTAAGTGTGCCCGCCTCTGCCACCCACCCCCAGGATCATCTGCTCTGCCCCACCCCACCTGGCCAGGCCCAGCCCCCTGAAACAGGACTGCCCTGAGCTAATGAGGTTAAGCTAGAAAGGTGCCCTGGAAACAGGCAAACCTCTGGCTTTGGGAAGTGAGAGCCAAGAAGGAACAGATAGTACAAAGTAGGGGCCTTGCGAATTTGGGGGGCCCAGTTGGGACCTATGAGGAAGGGGCTGGCTCTTGGCAGAGTGAATTGCTGTCCCACAGGCAGCTGGAAGGGAGGGTGGGGGCCTGAGGTGGTGGCCTTGAGGGATCACTAGGAGTCTGGATAAGGGTTTCTCTCCATGTGACTTGCAAGCTGTGCTGACCCCAGGTTCTGTCCCCCAATCCCAGCCCCCTAGGTTCAGGGACCCTGAAAACTGCCCAGAATTGCTCTAAAGGGCCTGGGGGCTCCAAAGGGCTCTCCAGCCCACCTTCAGGGCAACAGCAGCTGCTCAAGGACCTCAGCTTCCACCTCCCACACCCTCCCAATCAATGTTGGGCAGTTGTTGATCCCCCTCCACCACCAGTGTGGCCACAGACAAGCCTGGGTCTCAGGCAAAACAAACACTAGCATGAGGTCCCAGGTACAAAAGAGTTGGGCCACTGAGAATGCCTGTCTCATCAAAGGTTACAATGAAAAACATTCCTGGGCAGGCTGGGGGCTCTGCCTTGGGAGGGGACAGCCGTCAGATCCTAATACAGGAGATGGCTGGGTCTGGCACCTCCACTCCCTTCCTTCTTCCTACAGTTGTCGTCATATTACTTACTCTTCAGTCCTAAATGAACAGTTCCATGAGGCTGGTGCAACTACTGCCCCACTTTACAGATTGGGAGACTGAGGCTTCCATGAATAAAGTCATCTGAGTTGAAGTTTGGACCAGGTGCAGTTCTGGATTCTTTCCAGTTACTGCACAGGAGCTTGGGAGGGACAGGTTAGGTGACCAGCCTGCCAGGCCAGGGAACATCTGGGGGCAGAATTATAGTCATTATCTAAAGTTTCTCCCAGGAAGGCTGGTGTTCGTCTCACAAGGAGCTGTTACTCATGACAGCTGTGTCAGGGAGTAGGCTGCCCATTGTGAGCAGACAGGTAGGAAAGGTACTCATCTTCCCTCTCCACCCCATCTCTTGTCTCTGGCTGCAAGCCCCAGGTGTTAGTGGAGTAGATGAAGTTGTCCTGTTGAGGTGTTCCATGTTTACAATGAGCCTAAATTGCATAAACCACACCATTAAGTCTAACCCTCCCCACAGCCCCACTAGAGGGAGAAACTGCTCTTCTTCCCCCACTAGAGAAAGAAACTGAGGCACAGAGTAATGGTGCCCGTGGTCCTTCAAGAGTCAGTGATGGAGGCTGGATGGTAGTGCACCCAGTTGAGCACACACATCACCATGTGCAAAGACCCAGTTTCAAGTTCTCATTCAAACTCTTTTCCAGGGGAGAAGTGTCACTAGTGTTGAAGCAGTGCTGCAGGTGTCTCTCTTTCTCCCTCTCTATCTCCCCGTCCCCTCTCAATTTCTCTCTGTCCTATGAAAATAAATAAATAAATAAATAAACAAACAAATAAATGTAAAAAAAAAGTCAGTGATGGGGCAAAGATTGGAACTCTAACATGTTGAAGTTCAGATGTGGCATAGAGGTTAATCTCTGGACTTCAAGTTTGAGATCCTGGGTTCAGTCCCTAGCACTGCATATGTCAGTTGATGCTCTGGCCTCTCTCATGAATTTTTTTTTTTTTGCTTGCTTTTTAAAGTTGATTCTACCAAGTGAACTATCTCCTGCCGCCACCCCTCCACCCTTCTCATAATAAATACATCTCATAATAAATACAGCAGAGGGTAGATAGCATAATGGTTATGCAAACAGACTCTCATGCCTGAGGCTCCAAAGTCCCAGGTTCAATCCCCCGCACCACCATAAGCCAGAGTTGAGCAGTGCTCTGGTTAAAATACCTACCTACCTACCTACATACATACATACATACATCTTCAAAAAGAGAAAGATTAAGCCAGGATAATGGTATCACACATGCATAAGAACCTGACACAAGGTTTAGACTCTCAAACTGGCTGCAAGTCCCAGCCTTACTGTGACCCTTTGGATAAATTATTTTGCCTCTTTGAGCCTTGCTCTTCTCAGCTGTCAGATGGATTGTTGGGACCTTTTATTTTTTTAATTTAATTATTATTTTTTTTTAACCAGAGCACTGCTCAACTCTGGCTTATGGTGTTGGGGGGTAGTGGAGAGGGATTGAACCTGGGACTTCAGACCGTCAGGCAAGAGAGTCTCTTTGCATAACCATTATGCTATCTACCCCCCCACCCGGTTGTTGGAACCTTTCAACTGAAGAATCACATGTGCTGGGCATAGACCAACGTCAGTTAGTGCCTGCACGGCAATGTTTATGTCTACCATCATCAGCACCACTATTAGCAAAAGCAGTCCTGGGACTATCCTCTTACAGGTGCCCACCAAGCTCTGCACACCTGTGAGATGTCTGGATAGTCTGCCTTCTCCCTTCCCTGCGGCACCTGAGTCAATGACCCCACAGGGGCAGGTGACAGGTGTTGTAGACCCCCTCTCTGCACACCAGGCTCTCTTGGTTTCCTCCAGCCTGTGATGAAGTGGAAAGTGGCTTTTACACTATTTTTTTTTTTTGCCTTGAGGGTTATCGCTGGGGCTTGGTGCCTGCACTACAAATCCACTGCTCCTGGAGGCTTTTTTAAAAAAATATATTTATTTTGTTGCCCTGGAAGATATTTTTCCCCTTTTGTTGCCCTTGTTATTTATCATCGTTATTATTATTGTTGTTATTGTTGTCATTGTTGTTGGATAGGGCAGAGAGAAATGGAGAGAGGAGGGGAAGACAGAGAAGGGGAGAGAAAGATAGACACCTGCAGACCTGCTTCACCACTTGTGAAGTGATCCCTCTGCAGGTGGGGAGCCACAGGTAGGGAGCCGGGGGCTCAAACTGGGATCTTTGCACCACCGGTCCTTGCGCTTTGTGCCATGTGCACTTAACCCACTGCGCTACCTCCTGGCCCCCTGGCTTTTACACTTTAATGCCAGGGTCTGTCATTTATGAAACTGCTTTACTTTAATGCCAGGGTCTGTCATTTATGAAACTGCTTTACTGCTTTACTGCTTTACTTACATATGAAAACTAACCTTCTCTTTGGAATGACTTGGTGAGAGTGTAACCACTCCTGAGTCTTTTTGACAAAACTATGGAGTTGGATCAATTTTTTCTCTTCTGTGAAATAAATGGTTTTTCAACTTAAAAAAGAAAACAAACTATACCAGGACCAGGTCATGGCCCACCTGGTTAAGTGCACATGTTACAGTGCACAAGGACCCAGGTTCAAGACCCTGGTCCCCACCTGCTGAAGGAAAGCTTCAAGAATGGTAAAGCAGTGCTGCAGGTGTCCCTCTGTCTCTCTCCTCTCTCTTCCCCCTCAATTTCTCTCTGTCTCTATCCAATAATAAATAAATAAATAAAATTATAAATAAATTTCTTAAAACTCAACCTTTTAACCATTAGAAAAAGTTTTATGGGGGAGCTGGGTGCTGGTACACTAAGTTAAGCACACATAGTACAAAGTGCAAGTGCTCATGCAGGATCCCAGTTAGAGCCCCGGCTCCCCATCTACGGGGGCAGGAAGGGTGTCACGAGCGGTGAAGCAGGTCTGTAGGTGTCTCTCTTTCTCTCTACCTATCACTCTCTCAATTGCTCTCTGTCCTATCCAATTAAAAAAAGGGGGGCTACCAGGAACGGTGGATTTGTAGCACCAGCACCAAACCCCAGCAATAACCCTGGAGTAAAATACACACACACACACACACACACACACACACATACACACACATACACACACACACAACACATACACACACATATATATTACCAGGGGTGGAGCTCAGATTGATAACACCGAATACCCTCCAACCCAATATTTTCAAAAATTTATAAGGGCCAGATAATGGCATTTCTGGTAGAGCAAACACATTAAAAAACTGTATATTTAGGGTTAGAAAATAATTCACTTGGATAGTTTATTGTTTCACCAGGTGCATGACCGAGATTGGAGCTTAGTTCCCACTACAGTGAAGGAAGCTTCAGTGCTGTGGTCTCTCTTCTCTGTTTCTCTGCCCCTCTGTCTCACGCTTTCCATCTGAAAGGGTCACCCTGGAGTGGCAAAGCTCTGGAAATGATCCAAAAATGCATTTAATAAAGAAGAGGACTGAAGAGGGAGTTGGGCTGTAGTGCAGTGGGTTAAGCGCAGGTGGCGCAAAGCACAAGGACCGGCATAAGGATCCCGGTTCGAACCCCGGCTCCCCACCTGCAGGGGAGTCGCTTCACAGGCGGTGAAGCAGGTCTGCAGGTGTCTGTCTTTCTCTCCCCCTCTCTGTCTTCCCCTCCTCTCTCCATTTCTCTCTGTCCTATCCAACAACAACAACAATAATAACTACAACAATAAAACAACAAGGGCAACAAAAGGGAATAAATAAATAAAATTTAAAAAAAAGAAGAGGACTGAAGATATAGCACAACATTTGCATAGCAGACTTCCTTGCCTGAGACCTAGGAGTTCCAAGTTCAATCCCCAGCACCTCCATAAGCCAGGACTCAACAGTACGCTCTCCCCCAAATAAAATAAAATAAATATAATTATTAAAATAACAGTAATAAGCATCCCAGAATTTTATGCATTGACTAGAATGCCAGACTTAAGGTCCTGAGTTCAAGCCCCATCATCACATGTGTCAGAGTGATGCTCTGGTTCTCTCTCTTTCTCTCTCCTTCTTATTGATAAATAAATATATATATTTTAAATAAATAAATAAATAAATAAGGACCAGGAATAGCATAGTAGTTATGCAAAAGACTTTCATGCCAGGGAGCCAGGTAGTGGTGCACCAGGTTGAACACAATGCACAAGGACCCAGGTTCGAGTCCCTGGTCCTCACCTGCAGGGGGAAAGCTTTTCAAGTGGTGGAGCAGTGTTGCTGGTATCTCTCTCCCTTTCTTTTTTTTTTTTTAAATATTTTTTAATTTTTATTTATTTATTCCTTCTTGTTGCCCTTGTTTTATTGTTGTAGTTGTTGTTGTTATTGATGTCATCGTTGTTGGACAGGACAGAGAGAAATGGAGAGAGGAAGGGAAGACAGACAGGGGAGAGAAAGATAGACACTTGCAGACCTGCTTCACCACCTGTGAAACAACTCCCCTGCAGGTGGGGAGCCAGGGACTCAAACCGGGATCCTTATGCCGGCCCTTGCGCTTTGCACCACCTGCGCTTAACCTGCTGCGCTACCGCCCACCTCCCCTCTCTCCCTTTCAATCACCCCCTTCCCTCTCTATTTCTGTTTGCCCTTATGCAATAAATAAATAAAAATTAAGAAAAAAGAAAGACTTTCATACCTGAGACTCTGAGGTTCCAGACCCAAACCCTGGCACAATCATAAGCCAGAACTGAGCAGTATTCTGAGAGAGAGGCAGAGAGAGGGAGAGACAGAGAGGTGGAGAGGCAGTGCATTTCTCCAGCATATGCAGTTCCAGGGATCACACACAGGACTTCATGCTCACAAGTCCTGTGAACTAGCACTGAGCCAAGTTACCAGTCACCTAGTCCAATTTTGATTTTATATTTTTAGAGAAAGAAGGACCAAAATACTTTACCTTCCATAAAGTTCTGTCCATTTCTTGTCCTTGCCATTTTCATGTAGTATTGGGAATCAAACTGCACTCTACCTATTGAGACACCTACCAAGTTCAACTCCTTTAATCCTTTTTTTTAGAATTTTTTAAAAAATATTTATTTTATTTATTTATTCCCTTTTGTTGCCCTTGTTGTTTTATTGTTGTAGTTATTATTGTTTTTGTCGTTGTTGGATAGGACAGAGAGAAATGGAGAGAGGAGGGGAAGACAGAGAGGAGGAGAGAAAGATAGACACCTGCAGACCTGCTTCACCGCCTGTGAAGCGACTCCCCTGCAGGTGGAGAGCCGGGGTTCAAACCGGGATCCTTATGCCGGTCCTTGTGCTTTGCGCCACCTGCGCTTAACCCGCTGCGCTACAGCCTGACTCCCTAATCCTTTTTTTTTAATACCCTTGCCACTAGGGCTTCAATGGAGCCTCATGATGGCATGATTCCACTGCTACTGGCAGACTTAATTTTTCCAGATATAAAGAGAAAGGTGTGGGGGCGGGGGTGTCCAGAGGAAGAAGAAGAGACACCACAGTCCTGCTTCACTCCTGGTGAAGCTTCTGCCTTTGTGTGATGCTCCATGTAGTGGCTGGGGCTCCAACTTATGTCCTGCATGGTGAAGTGTGTGCTCTACCGGGTGAGCCATTTCCCAGCCTCCTCCACTTCCTTTTTATTTTATATTTATTTATTTATTTATTTTTGCCTCCAGGGTTATTGCTGGAGCTCAGTGCCTGTGCTACAAATCCACTGCTCCTGGAGGGCATTTTTTCCCTTTTGTTGCTATTGTTGTTTATTGTTGTTATTGTTGTTTATTTTTACTATTGTTGTTGGATAGGACAGAGAGAAATCTAGAGAAGACAGGAAGACAGAGAGAAGGAGAGAAAGATAAACACCTGCAGATCTGCTTCACTGCTTATGAAGTGACTCCCCTGAAGGTCGGGAGCCAAGGGTTCGAACTAGAATCCTTACATTGGTCCTTGTGCTTTTTGCCATATGTGCTTAACCTGTTGCACTACCATCGGCCCCCTTTTTTATTTTATTTTATTTTTTAAAAAAACACACTTTTAATATTTTTTTAAATTTATTTTACCTTTTGTTGCCCTTGTTGTTTTTCATTGTTGTTATAGTTATTATTGTTATTATTGATGTTGTCATTGTTAGAGAGAAATGGAGAGAGGAGGGGAAGACAGAGGGGGAGAGAAAGGTAGACACCTGCAGACCTGCTTCACCACCTGTGAAGTGACACCCCTGCAGATGGAGAGCCGGGGGCTCGAACTGGGATCCTTATGCCGGTTTGGCTTTGTGCCACATGCACTTAACCCACTGCACTACCACCCAACTCCCCCTTTTTTATTTTACTGCTGTGCTAGAGAATAAACGCTGGGGCTTACATATGTGCAATGCTTCTGAGTGACCTCCCTAGCCAGTCCTTTCACTTACTTATTTTTTTTGAGAGACAGAGAGAGAGAGAGAGGTAGGCGAGGAAGAGGGAGATAGCTCACCCAGTAGAGCACGTACTTTACCACACACAAGAAAGCAAGTTTGAGTTTCTGGCCACCATGGGAAGACTTGCACAGGGAAAGCTTCAAAAGTGGTGAAGTGTTGCGGTATCTTTCCTTCAATCTCTGTCTTTCTCTCTCTCTTTTTCACTCAATATCTAATAAAAGGGAAAAAATTTCAGCTGAGAGCTGTGGAATTGTTCACACATGAAGTCCCAGTGAAAACCCTGGTAGTAAAACACACACACACAGAGAGGTGAGACCCCACACTACTGCTCCCACCTCCCCTGTGTTGTCCATTGTGCTCCCGTGTGCACTGGAGACTCTGCACAGAAAGTGTGCACTCTGGCAGCAAGATGTCTCCTGGCCCCTTAGCCGTTATTTTAAGATTTATTTTACTCATTACATTTGAGAGACAGAGAAAGGCCAGAGTATATTATTATTATTATGCAGTGATTATCACCATTCCAGAACTTTTCATCTTTTTAAGCCACTACTGTCCCCATGAGACACTAACTACCCCCACCACCACCTTGTCCAGCCCTCTGGCACCCTTTAGTCTACCTCTTGTCTCTGAGAATCAGATTTCTCTAGGGACCTCAGATCAGTGGGATCACTGACTGATTTCACTTAGCTTGCTATCTTTAAGACAGCAGTGTTGGGGAGGGGCAAGTAGATAGCATAATGGTTATGCAAAGAAACTCTTTTTTTTTTTTTTATTTTGATTTATAAAAAGGAAACACTGACAAAAACCATAGGATAAGAGGGGTACAACTCCACACAGTTCCCACCGCCAGAACTCCGTATCCCATCCCTTCCCCTGATAGCTTTCCTATTCTTTATCCCTCTGGGAGTATGGGCCCAGGGTCATTATGAGATGCAGAAGGTGGAAGGTCTGGCTTTTGTAATTGCTTCTCTGCTGAACATGGGCATTGACAGGTCGATCCATACTCCTAGCCTGTCTCTCTCTTTCCCTATTGGGGAAGGGCTCTGGGGAAGCAGGGCTCCAGGACACATTGGTGGGGTTGTCTGCCCAGGGAAGTCTGGTTGACATCATGCTAGCATCTGGAACCTGATGGCTGAAAAAAGAGTTAACATATAAAGTCAAACAAATTGTTGACTAATCATGAACCTAAAGGCTGGAATAGTTCAGATGATGAGTTGGGGGTGGGTCTTCATTTTGTAGATTGTTAGTAGGCCTATTTTAGTTATATTCCAAAGGGCCTATGACTATACTAGGTTTTTTGTTTGTTTGTTTTGTTTTTCCTGAGCCTGACATCTGATATTCCGGTGGATCTAAGTTATTGTTTGGGGAGATGATGTCATGGCTGGAAAATACCAGAAAGCTGGATAAGGGAAGAGAGTAGCTCCCAAATATGGGAAAGGTGTATAAATATTGTTGACTGTGAACCACATCAATTTGATCTGATCTGGGACCCATATTCAGCTTAAGAGCCTATGTGACTTCTGCATCCCTGTGGATCTGAGCTCACATTCTGTGGTCATGAGTAGGAACGTTCCAAGCTGCCTCAGTTTCAGGAACCGTCTTCCTCAGATGGAACATAGAGTATGTTGTCCAGCCTCCCTTTGAAGGATGGAACATTCTCTGCTGATGTTGATCCAAGTTGAGGGCAAGGTCCTATGGGGGCCCACAAAGGGGTCTATTGTGTTGATCCTGATAGAGATGACTGGTAACAATGGAGAGAGGAATTTATTCAAGGTCTAGGCCCATCATATCTGTTTGGGAATCTCAGGACACCCTGACTAGGGGCCCAGCTGATGGAGTGGCCCGATAGTGACTAAAAAGTCATTGTTAAAGTATGTCAGTCTCTTGCCCTTATTCAGCTTTTGCAGTCCTTGCTTTGATAAGGTTAGCTTTGGAGTGAGTGAGGGAAGTGTAATGGGAAGTAGGTGAAGAGGGTATCTAAGTCTAAGTAGACACGGAACTTTATGGTGTATTTTTTGGTCTTTCTACTTGCTTGCTGCATATACTGACTCACTGCAGCGTATTGTGCAGCAAAAGGACTCTTACACCTGGGGGTCCAAAGTCCCAGGTTCAACCCCCCACACTACCATAAACTAGAGCTGAGCAGTGCTATAGTAAAAAATAATAATAATAAAAATAATAAAAAATTATATATATAGCAATGTTCATCCACACTGTTGTATGTGTCAGAACTTTCTTTTGATGCCTAAGTAATATCCCACTGTGTGTGTGTGTGTGTGTGTGTGTGTGTGTGTGTCTAGCACACATTTTGTTTATACACCATCAATCAAAGCATACTTGCATGGCTTCTACTTTTCGATCGTCATGAGTAACACTGCTATGAGCATGGGAGTTTGTCACTTCTTTGGAATACATATACCCAGAAATGGAATAAATGCTGAATCCTACTTAACTCAACATTTAATGGCCTGGGGAAACTGCCACACTGTTTCCACAGCAGCTGCACCATTTTATATTCCCACCAGCGAGGCACAGAGATTCCAGTTGCTTCACACCCTCCCCAACACATGTTTTTTCTTGCTGTTGTTTTCAACAAGAGCCCTCCGAGCGGGTGTGATGTGATGTCTCATTGTGCTATAGATATATTGCTCTAATGATTGGTGATATTGAATGGCTTCCCATTGTACATTTTATGCAATTTTTTTACCAGAACACTTCTCAGCTCTGGCTTATGGTGGTGCTGGGGGGTTGAACCCGAGACTTCAGAACCTCAGGCATGAGAGTCTTTTTACATAATCATTATATTATCTCCCCAGCCCTCTCATTATTATATATTTTTGGATGGAGGAAACATGTACACATTCTAAGATTAAATAATGGGAAGAGTGAGTCCAGTGTCTTACCCAGAATTGACCTCCCCACGAAGCTGAAGATTTCAGAAACCAGAAACTCAGCTCAACAGTCCCCCTGCTGCCCAGCAGCATCCTGCACCCCCCACCTGACCCTCCATAGAGTCCTTCAGTCCTCACCCCCCACATACTGCCTCCTGCTCTTGGGGGGGGTCCCTCTACAGTGTTTATATACCCTGTCCATAGTGAATGGACCTTTCAGCTGATCTGGAACCTTCTCTGTCATGAAACCCCCTCCAGCTCCGCAGAGCAATCACCCCCTTCCCAGCTTGACCTCCCATCTCTTCAGAGAGGCTCAGCATGACAGTCAGTCCCCCCCCAGGGGTCCTCCAGCTTCCCCCTTGGGTCAGGCCCCCAGTGCACCATGCTGGCAGCCAAGCCAGATGAAAGGAGAAGGTGTGTGATCAGGCAGGCCCTGGTCTGACAGTCCTGCGGAGCCTGAGGCCGTGCCATCCAGCTGCAAGGCCAGGGATCTTGAGTTCTTTGTGCCCAACAGGGCTAGATCAGGCCTGGAGAGAAAGAAGCAGAGCAGGATCTCAAGTCAACCAAGAGGAAGGACAACAGCTCTGGCTGAGGCAGGGACAGCACACACGCACACACGCACACACACACACAGTCCCACTGCTTACAAACTAGAGGGTTTCCATCTCCTCTTGCATTTCACTTCCACCCAGCACTTCTGCTCACTGTACTGCTCCTCCTGGACCAGGACCCAGTCTGTGCCTATGCACATGCTGCAAAATAGCATCAAGTTGTAACTGTGTTTTAGTGTCTGAGTGGTATTCGGTACAGGCACAGTGTCCTGCAGTCATCACCAACCACCCATCTTCCAAACTTTCTCATCTTCCCAAACTGAAACTCTGTCCTCATGAAATCTTCCAATTCATCCTCCCCCAGACCCTGGAGCCTACCCTTCTACCTTCTGTCTAAATGAATTTGTTCATTTAGAGGTAGCAGTAAGAGAAAGAAAGAAAGGAAGGAAGGAAGGAAGGAAGGAAGGAAGGAAGAAAGAAAGAAAGAAAGAAAGAAAGAAAGAAAGAAAGAAAGAAAGAAAGAAAAAAAAAAGGGAGGGGGGTTCTGAGACTAGCAAGTTAGCTCACCTGGATAGTGGACCTGATTTGTCTTGCTCACAACCTAGGTTCCAGCCTGCCCCCCGCTGCACTGGGGAAAACACCAATGCTGTGGTGCCTTGCCCTTTCTTCCTGTCTCTCTGTCTCTTTCTATCTGAAAAAGTCAGCCCAGAGCGATGATGTTCCAGTAGCATGCACACAGAGAGACAGACAGACAGAGACAGAGAGTAGAGGGCAGGAGTAGATAGCATAATGGTTATGCAAAGTGACTCTCATGCCTGAGGCTCCAAAGTCCCAGGTTCAATCCCCTGCACCACCATAAACCAGAGCTGAGCAGTGCTGTGGTAGAGAGAGAGAAAGTAGAGACATGCTGTGTTTGTCCCTTTGTAAAAATAACTTAAAAGATGTAATGCAGGGAGTCGGGCTGTAGTGCAGCGGGCTAAGCGCAGGTGGCGCAAAGCACAAAGACTGGCATAAGGATCCCGGTTCGAACCCCGGCTCCCCACCTGCAGGGGAGTCGCTTCACAGGCGGTGAAGCAGGTCTGCAGGTGTCTATCTTTCTCTCCTCCTCTCTGTCTTCCCCTCCTCTCTCCATTTCTCTCTGTCCTATCCAACAACAACAATAATAACTACAACAACAAAACAACAAGGGCAACAAAAGGGAAAAAATAAATAAAATAAATATTAAAAAAATTAAAAAAAAGATGTAATGCATACCTATAGTAAAAGAAAAATATACATGCAAAACTACAGAAGGACAGGGAAAGATCACCCTCAAGCTGGCACCCAGCAAGAAGCACAGTTAGCATTTTGAATGGTGCCTTCCAGAGTCTATTTTCTGCATATAAACACATTTGTCTCTGAACGAAAATGGCACTGTACTGTAAATCCTGCTTTGTAATTGGCCTTTCCCACTTAACGAGCCCCACAGCCCTCCTCCATGGCTATAAATACACAGTCCAGAGTGCTGCACTGTCTGGCCCTGGCTGCAGTCTGGCCCTCTTGTGTCCCAAGCAAGGGCAGCTGGTCAGAACCTGTTTGTCAGTGTCTGAAAGTGCTACGGCAGAAGCATAGACTTGACCATGATTCAGGTCCTGAATTCTTTCCCCCAGGAGATGTTTCTACACATGGCAGAGCTGAGCCAGGCTAGAAAGGTGTCTGATGTGGGAGCCAGATGCCCTTCAGAGAGTTAAAACAGATTCTCACTGACCCCCCAACACTGTTGCTAGGTTGAATGGGGATCAAACAGAGCTGATCCCCAGACCCCAAAAGCCAGGGCCCCACCTTACAGTCTCAGACTGCCCTCACTAGCCACCAAGAGGCCTCTGTGTAAGGCCAGTGTAAGCAGTGTAAGCCCCTCACTTTCTAACTGCTGAGCCCACAGCTGCTTCTCTCCATAGCTCGTCCTCCTTTCATCCTCAGGAGCAAAGCAGACCAGCCTCTAAGGGGCAGGAGAAGTCATGTCCACTTGGACAGAAGGCCATGTCTTGTAGTGACAGACAGACAGACAGACACACACACACACACACACACACACACACACACACACACACACACACACACACTCAGACCCACAGACAGGTTGCCTTGGGTGGAGCTAGTCTACAGTCTCCCCCAAGGCTTAACACCCCCTCCACATTCTCCTTCAGCGCAGATCCCAAGGGGTTCTGGGACGGAGCAAGTAGGCACTGAGACAATAGGCACCTAGGGCTGAACAGCCTCTGGAATAATTTCGCTTCTAATACAGGATGGGGGTTCAGGGACCCCAGACACCAGCTCAGTAAGGGGGCTTTGAGTGGAGATTACCAGGCAGGAAGGAGCAAGACACAGGTGATGGACAATTCCTATGGCCCAGGAACCATTAACAGTGTGCTTGCACATGCTTCTTCAAAGCACCACCAGGATGACCACTATTGTAGGGGAGGGGTGGGGGCTTAGACGGCAGATGGGAGGGAGTGCCAAGGTCATGTTATCCACAAGCTGCAGACCTTGAAGCCAGAACCCTGTTGGGGAGCCTCTGCCCTAGTTGTGGTGAGTGGAGTTCCAGAGAAATTAGGTGGCCTGCCCTGGTCACATAACAGGTCAGGGAGCGCTGACTTCGGCCTCAGCTTTGGACCAATTCCTGACCCCTGAGCTTCTTGCCAGGGACATCTTTGGGGCGTGGGGCGGGGGGTGTGGTGGGGGGCTGGACCTCCCCCTGAGTTTAGGCAGGAATGTAGGTCAGGGAACTCTGGCAGGCCTTGTGAGTGGAATTTGCAGAGCCTTGAGTGATAGCGCCATTTGCTTCTATTTCTGGTCCCCAGATTATGCACTGGCAGTATCAGAATCACCATCCTAGAAGGGAGGGGTGGCCTGGCTGGAGTGGGGGAGTGTGTGTGGCAAAGGGAGGCCCTAACCTGCAACCCCCAAAGCTGTGGTGAGGAGGAGACTGACCACAGCTGCCACCTCAAAAAGGAATTCTCTACATAACATCCTTGGCCCTGTGTCACCCCACCAGCCTGCCCAAACCTGACATGCCCAGATCCAAGTGAATGAATGAGCCAGGCACAGGCCAGGTGGGTCTGAGGGACCCCTGGGACACTGGGCAAAGGGGCAGACTATCTCATGGCCTTATGAGGCTGGGCCAGCCAGAAATCATTACAGCTTCTCTAAGGGGTAAGGGATGTGCAAATCATGGGCCGTGAACAGCCTGGAGGCCTCCACGTAGGGCCTCACCCCCCCAGCATCAGCCACAGCTTCATTGTATACATTTTCTTCAGGGAAGGGATGTGTCGTAAGCTGGGAACTTGACTTTTATGCATGAGGCTCCAAGTTTGGTCCCTGGCATTGCATGTGCTGTGCTCTGGTTCTCATTCTCTCATGTAATAATGAAGAATGCTTAAATATTTTTACTACAAACTTTTGAAAAGTGAAGGTCTAGCTCAGTTTGTGACCTGTGCACCCTGGTAGCCCTAGAAGGGAGCAGGAACCTCTGGGGAGGCTGAGTCACAAGTTCTCTTTATTGTTATTATTGTTTTATTGCTCCACCAGAGTTGTTGCTGGGGTTCAGTGCCTGCACTATAAATCCATCACTCCTGGTGGCCACTTTCCTGTGTCTTTTTCTTTTTTTTTTCTTTCTTTTTCTGTTATTTGATAGGATAGAGAGAAATAGAGAGAAAGAGAGACCTGCAGCCCTTGCTTCACCACTCATGAAGCTTCCGCCTTGCAGGTGGGACCGGGGGCTGAGCACAGTGATATGTGTGCTCATCCTTCAAGCTTTCTTTTGCCTTCAGCCACTACTCCAGAGTAAGGCCTTGAGTTGAATGCCAACACTTCCACATTCCTCCTTGAACCCAACAGCTCTGTGGTACCCACACTAGAGGTACTGTGTCTGTCTGAGAAAGCAGGTTTCAACCAGAAACAATTCACCAAGTGGCAGGAGTCCTGAATTTTATTTGAGAGACTCCATGACTGCTTGGATAGTGGCCCTGTCTTCCAGTGACAGTGTCAGGGTTTGATCCATCTGGAAGGGCCTGATCCTGGTCCACATTAATCTCCGGGCCCTGGCTAGCCACTGCTCACTTGCACTGAGAAGCCCTGGCCCTGCTGACTTTTCATTGGGTGGAGGTCTCAGAACCTGGGTTGGGAGGTGGGATCTCAGAGCAAGTAACCCTTCCACCAGTCCCCCAGCTGGGCCTACAGAGCCTCCTGAAAGCCTCAGTGACTTCCCCAGGCCAAGCCAGATGTGGACCCAGGTAGCTAGAACAGTGGTGTCACTGACCAAAGCACACTAGGCTGCACTGATGCTTCTTCTCCCATGCTACTCAGCTCACTTGGCCCTCACAACACTGCTTATATACAAGTGCAGACTTGCTACCTTCTTCTTCTTCCTTCCTCCTCTCCTCCTCCTCTTTCTTCTCCTTCTTCTTTTGAAGTATTTGTTTATTTATTGACATGCAAAAGAGGGAGGATAGAGAGAATCAAAACATCGCTCTAGCACATGCAATACCAGGGATCAAACTCAGGACCCTGAGCTTCCAAGTCCAATGCTCTAGCCACTGTACAACCTCCCGGGCCACCAGACTTCCTCTGAACGATCACGGTATCAGGACTTGACCCCCAAACCCTACCTGTCACTGCAGAACTTGCAAGTTTAACCCCACCTCACATGTATGACCAACATCCCTAGGTGGAGAATGCTTCCCAGACCAGCCAGGGGTGGAGACTGGCCTTTGCTTCCCTGACCCTTAAGCCAAGAGCCTCAGGGCTCAGATGCAGCTGCCTCCCTCTAGCTCCCACAGGCCCTGGGGAGATTACTCCTCCTGGGCCTATGACCCCACAGAGTCAGATGGCTCCCAGCCTAGGCCTGACCTCTGCCTCTGTCAGGAGCACCAGAGGGCAGGGGATGACCACACACCTCCCTGCCAGCTGCCTCCTGGGAGGCCCGGGCTCCTGGGAACAAGCTGCCATGGAAATGGTAGTGTTGGGTGTTTGACCAGCCTCCCTCCCTTAGACTCCTCTTGTCTTCGCTGGCCAAGAGGGCATCAGCCCAGCCCTGAGGCTAACAGCAGGGTCTGGGCTAAGATAGGCCAGGGGTTCAAATCCCCATGCAAGAAAGCAATCACTTGCACATAGAAAGCTGGGAATCGAACTTGGGACTTTGCGCTTAAGAATCCAACACTTTGGGGCGGGCGGTGGCGCAGTGGGTTAAGCGCATGTGGTGCAAAGCGCAGGGACCGGCATAAGGATCCCGGTTCGAGCCCCTGGCTCCCCACCTGTAGGGAAGTCACTCCACAGGCGGTGAAGCAGGTCTGCAGGTGTCTATCTTTCTCTCCCCTTCTCTGTCTTCCCCTCCTCTCTCCATTTCTCTCTGTCCTATCCAACAACGAATTGCGTCAACAAGGGCAATAATAATAACCACAACGAAGCTACAACAAGGGCAACAAAAGGGGGGAAAAAATGGCCTCCAGGAGCGGTGGATTCATGGTGCAGGCACCCAGCCAGCAATAACCCTGGAGGAGGAAAAAAAAAAAAAAAGAATCCGACACTTTATCTGCTTTATCATCACCCAGATCACTCTTTAAAAAAAATTTTTATAAAGAAATAAATTAAAAAATATATTTTATATATATGAGAGTTTCACATGAGACAAAGAGAACACGAGAGAGAGATTGAAGTCAGAGCACCACTCTGGCATATGTAGTGCTAGGGAGTAAGCAAACTGGGAGCCTTAGGCATGAAAGTCCTGTGTCCTGCCATTTCCCACTTGGCCAGCTGTCCTTTCTTCTCTCTCTGTCTCTCTCTCTCTCACCCCCACCCCCACCCCATGTGTATCTATCTCTCCTCTCTCCCTAAAATAAAGAATGAAAAAACAGTCCAAGGAGGCTATTTAGTTATGATATCATGTATGCATCAGGTCCTTGGTTCATGCCCAAGTACTGAAGATAAATAAATTACATGAATTTCACTTCAACTGTAAGAAAATGTGGAAAACCATGTCCTACTATCATGGTTGGGGTGGGGGTCTTCAGGGGAAACTATCACCCAGCCCAGGTCCTGCTTGTCCTGATGATGGACACCCCTCAGGTTGTCTGTGGTGGACCCCTGACACCCTGATTGCTCACTCTCTCAGTCAGAGCCATCACTGAACACCTCCTAGCCATGGGTACACTGAGTTCTGGCCCACATGGAGAGCGTGTTGTGCTGGGGAAGAGATAGGAGAGAAGGGACAAGACAGGGTGTCATGTGTCAGGGGGTGAGACTTGTAGGAAAGAAAAGAAAAACAGGGAGGGGGAATAGTGTCAAATTTCTGTTTTATTTGGGATTTTTAAAAATATATGTCTTTTTTTTTTTTTCATTTTTAAAAAATATATTTATTATTGGATAGACAGAGAGAAATCAAAAGGGGAGGAGATAGAGAGGCAAAGAGCCAGAGAGACCTGCAGCCCTACTTCACCACTTGTGAAGCTTTCCCCCTACAGGTGGGGACCAGGGGCTTGAACCTGGGTCCTTGCACACTGTAATGTGTGCACTTAACCAGGTGCACCACCACCTGGCACTCCCCCAAAAATATATGTCTTTTTAAAGATCTATTTATTTGGCAGGTGAGCCTAGCATGTAAATAATGTTAAAAAAGAAATATTCTCGGCAGAAGGATCCCAGTTTGAGCCCCCAGCTCCCCACCTGCAGGGGAGTCGCTTCACAGGTGGTGAAGCAGGTCTGCAGGTGTCTATCTTTCTCTCCCCCTCTCTGTCTTCCCCTCCTCTCTCCATTTCTCTCTGTCCTATCCAACAACAACAATAATAACTACAACAATAAAACAACAAGGGCAACAAAAGGGAATAAATAAATATATTTTTTAAAAAAACTAAAAAAATGAATATTCTTTTTTTAGTAAAAGAAATATTCTTATAAAAAATTGGGCTGGGTGGTGGCACACCTAGTTAAGTGCACATGTTACCAAGAGCAAGGACCCAGGTTCAAGCCCCAGCCCTACCTACAGGGGGGGAAGCTTCATGATCAGAGAAGTGCTGCGGGTATATCTATCTCCTTATTTGTTCTCCTTCCCTCTCAATTTCTCTCTGCCTTAACAAATAAAATAAAGTTAAATTTAAAAAATATTCTTATTTGGCATGGGAATTAGCATAGTGGTTATGCAAAGATATTTTCATGCCTGAGGCTCCAAAGTCCCAAATAAATTCCCTGGACCACCATAAACCAGAGCTGAGCAGTACTCTAGAGGGAAAAAAATCATTTATTTACTTATGAGAGAGAGGAAGGGAAGTAGAGAGAAAAAAGCAAGTATCACCCTGGCACATGCAATGTTGGTGATCAAACTTGGAACCTCATGTTTAAGAATTGAATATTTAATCCACTGTTGGTTGGCTGGTCAGTTTGTGTTTGTTTTAACTAGAACCTTGCTTAACTCTGGCTTATGGTTGTGCTGGGTATTGAACCTGGAACCTCAGAGCCTCAGGTATGCAAGTCTATAGTGTAAACTACTGTACTCTTTTTCCCAATCCTGATTTTTGCCATTGTTGTTGGGTTTTGTTGCTAAAGCATTGCTAGGGCTTTGCTGGTGGACTCTTCCCACCCACCTCCCTCCCCCCCTTTTTGTTGCCCTTGTTGTTTATCATCATTATTATTGTTGTTGTTGTTGTTGGATAGGACAGAGAAAAATTGAGAGAAGAGGGGAAGACAGAGAGGGAGAGAGAAAGATAGACACCCACAGACCTGCTTCACTGCCTGTGAAGGGAACCCCTGCAGGTGGGGAGCCAGGGGCTCGAACCGGGATCCTGTGTGCTTAACCCGCTGTGTCACCGCCTGACTCCCCCACCTCCCTTTTTTTAAAAAATTTTTCCAGAGAGAGAGAAACCATGGCATCATTCCACACCTCATGATGCTTTCTGTTTGCAAGGTGCTCCCATATGGCGGCCAGGGCCTCAAACCTGTGTCCTCAAGCACAGTAAGTGTGCACCCTGCGGGAGGGCGAGGGCGGGCAGTGGGGCCCCTGGTTGAGCACAATTGTTACTATGCTCCAGGACCCTGATTCAAGCTCCAGGTCCCCACTTGCAGGGGGAAAGTTTCACAAGTGATAAAGCAGTGCTGCAGGTATCTCTCTGTCTCTCCTTCTCTATCCACCTTCCCCATCAATTTCTCTCTGTCCTATCAAATTAAATAAACAAAGTTAAAAAATTAAAAAGACTTATTTAAAAAAAAAAGTGGTGGCTCAGGAGATGGCTCAGTGGATAAAGCACTGAACTCTCAAGCACAAGGTCCTGAGTTCAGCCCAGCAGCACATGTACCAGAGTGATGTCTAGTTCTTTCTCTCTTTAATAAATAAAAACAATTTTTTAAAGAAGTGTGCACTCTGCCAGCTGAGCCACTCCCTGGCCCCCAGCCTTTGTGGCAGGTGTTTGTAGCAGGTGATGAGGAAACCCTCTCTCCTCTCTCCTGCCCACAGCCCTGCTCCTGGACATCATGACCGTGGCTGGCGTGCAGAAGCTCATCAAACGGCGTGGCCCATTTGAGACGAGCCCCAGCCTGCTGGACTATCTCACCATGGACGTCTACGCCTTCCCCGCCGGCCATGCCAGCCGTGCGGCCATGGTGTCCAAGTTCTTCCTCAGCCACCTGGTGCTGGCGGTGCCCCTGCGTATCCTGCTGGTGCTCTGGGCCTTATGCGTGGGCCTGTCTAGAGTGATGATCGGCCGCCACCACATCACAGACGTCATTTCGGGCTTCATCATTGGCTATTTCCAGTTCCGCCTGGTGGAGCTGGTCTGGATGTCCTCCAACACCTGCCAGATGCTCATCTCGGCCTGGTGAGCCGGCCATCCACCTACCCATGGCTCCAGGGCTGGGGTGGCCGAGAAAGAGGCAGCAGGAGGTAGGAGGGGGAACCCCACAGCCAGGGCTCCCCTCCTTGGCTCTTTTGTAGGCTGGTATCCTTGGACCAGCCTGCTCCAGCAAACAGCTCCTCTGGTGGTTCCAGGCTGTCCCCATTCTGTGGTTGGGACCCTGAATGTCCTCTCTCTCAGCAAGGGTCCCAGCTGTGGGCACAGTGCTGCTTAGCTTCTGCTCTGAAGGCAACAGGCAAGAACCATGACAGCAACATCTGCGTGGAGCCTCAACTCACCTCACCTCACCTTTTCCTTGCCCTGACTGTCGAGTTATTGGCTGTGCCCGTCATGTCACAGCACAATGCCTGGCAAATGACTACATACACACACATACACACACACACACACACACACACACACACACACACACACATACACATACACACAGCCCCAGCCCCATCCCCAAACAGGTGCCATTGCCTTTTACTGTCATCGAGAGCTTAGGGCAGCCCCACCAGACGCCAGCCTGCAAGACTCCTCAAAAGGGCTTTGTGCTTGGGGAATGCTACATACTCCCCACCCCCACCTCCATGTTGGACATTCATGAAAGTTTATTAGTGTGGCAAAGGCTCTGACAAGTCATTCAAGAAAGCTTCCTGTTGAACCTCGAGTCTTCTGAACTTAGTTGACCCTGAACTCTTTCTCATGGAACATCTGTTAGCCCTCAAGGAGCCACTGTTTCCTCAAGTGCTGGTTTCTCTTGTTGTTGTTGTTGTTGTTGTTTTGGGAAAAGCAAGTGTCCTGCCACAGCCTTCGGACAGCCCCCAGTCCAGGGGCATCAGTGCCGCTTTGGCCCCCAGGGGCCGGTTTCTGTGTGACCTAATAGGTCGTTTCCAAGTCTACCCGATGGATGTGTATTTCATGTAACAATACAAATATGCAAAAGGACAAAATTTCTTTCTTTCTTTCTTTACTTATTTATTTATGTATGTATTTTGGATAGCCACAGAAATTGAGAGGGAAGGGGGAGGAGTCTGAGCAGTGACAGATCTGACTGAGCACACATATGTGCAAGGACCTACATTCAAGCCCCCACTCCCCACCTGCAGGGGGAAAGCTTCATGAGTGAAGCAGGTCTACAGGTGTCTCTCTGCCTCTCCCCCTCTCTTCCTCCCCTTACTCTCTCAATTTTTCTCTGTCATATCAAATAAAATAGAAAGAAAAGAAAAAAAGATGGCCACTGGGAGCAGAGGATTCTTAGTGCTAGCCCTGAGCCCCAGTGATAACCCTGGTGGTGAGAGAGAAAAAGAGAGAGAGAGAGAGAGAGAGAGATGTGAAAGGAGAGAAAGGGAGAAAGAGATACCTGCAGCACTGTTTCTTCTATTCATGAAGCTTACATCCCCGCGGTGGGGACTTGGGGGCTTGAATGCAGGTCCTTGCACACTGTAATATGGGCAGTCAACTAGTGTGCCACCATTTGGTCCTTTATTTATTTATTTATTTGTTTGTCTGTTTGTTTGTTTAGGAACCTCAGAAAGGAGAGATAAGCAAAGGAGCACCCCAACACCCCTTCACTATCTATGGAGCTTCTCCTGGTGCCATGGTTTTCCCATGTGGTACTGGGGTTTAAACTCAGGGCTTTGTATTTGAATTGCCTTACTAAGTGAGCTACCTCCTGGCCCCTGGTTCTGTCCAGTTTGTTTGTTGTTGTTTTCTCTGTGTGATGTGGATTTCCAGGCAGGAAATTAAGGAAGTCAGAGAGTTTCTCTGACGAGGTGATATTTAAGCTGAGACCTCCAGGACAAGGTGAAATAAAGTAGGAGTGGTCAGGGACCAGTGAGCTTCTACACTTTTCTTTCCTTATTTTTTAATTATTTTTTCTCTGCATTTTTTTTGCCCCAGGGTTATTGCTGGGACTTGGTGCCTGCACTACAAATTCACTGCTCCTTGAGGCCATTTTTCCTATTTTGTTGCCCTTGTTATTATTGTTATTGCTGTCGTTGTTGGATAGGACAGTGAGAAATCAAGAGAGGAGGGGAAGACAGAGAGAGGGAGAGAAAGATAGACACCTGCAGACCTGCTTCACCGCTTGTGAAGCGACCCCCCTGCAGGTGGGAAGCAGGGGCTCAAGCCGGGATCCTTATGCCAGTCCTTGCACTTTGCACCACCTGCCCTACTGCCCAACTCCCAGGTATGAGAGTCTTTTGCATAACCATTACTCTGTCTCCCCAACCCTCTTTATTTATTTTATTTTATTTTATTTTTATTGTCACCAGGGTTATCTCTGACACTTGGTTTCTACACTGTGAAACAATTGCTCCTGGTTCCTGGTGGCCAATTTTTTCTTTTCTTTTCTTTTCTTTCTTTTTCCTATTTTATTTGGTAGGTCAGAGAGAAATCGAATTGAGAGGGGAGGGAGAAATAGGGAGAGAGAAAAAGAGACACTTGCAGACCTGCTTCTCTACTCATGAAGCGTCCCTCCTGCAGGTGGGGAGTTGGGGCTCAAACCCCTGGTTTTTGCACAGGGTAGTGTGTGCACTCAACTTTGTGCACCACCGCCTGATCCCCAATTTCTAGAATTTCCCATGCTGGCTGGCCTTGTCTCCCTAAGGCTGCTGTATTCCACCGCTCTAGTTCTGAGCAGTTTGAGTTACCACCCTTCACTGAGATGCTGCCATGGATCTCCTTTGGGGGCCCAAGCCTCCCTCCCTGCAGCATCATGACCCCCTGTCTCTTGTAACTGTCCCCTTATGAAATGACTAAACAGATGCAGCCCAGCCAGGAGACACAGAAGGAGCTCAGCCCAGTCCTGGGAAGTACTAGGCAAGAGGAGGTGACTAGAAAGAACCAGGAAGCATGGAAGGATCCAGAAGAGGAAAGAAACAGAAGGGCCTGGGGCAGAAGAGACTGTATACTCAGAGTATAGAAGCTAAGTGCTGGGGAGGGATGGTGCGCCTGGTTCAGCACACATATTACAATGCTCAGGGACCTAGGTTCAAGCGCCTGGTCGCCAACCTGCAGGGGGAAAGATTCACGAGTGGTAAATCAGGGCTGCTGGTTTCTGTTTCTTTCTCTTCTCTCTCTCCCCATCTCTCTGTCTCTATCCAATAATAAATAAGTAGTATTAAAAAAAAAAAAGCACTTCTTTGGGGCTAGGCAGTGGCACACCTGGTTAAGTGCACACATCACAGTGCAGAAGGACCCAGGTTCAAGTCCCTGGCTCCACTTGCAGGGGGAAAGCTTCATGAGTGCTGAAGCAGATCCGCAAATGTCTCTGTCTCTCTCTGGATCTCTAGCTCCTTCTCCCCTCTCAATTTCTCTCTATATCTCTCTAATAATAAATTAATTAAATTTTTAAAATAAAAATGTTAAAAAAGAAAAGAAAGAAAGAAGCTAAGTGCCATAGGGCAGTTCCTGTGCAGGTAGCCAGCACCCTCCAAAGAGGGAGATCCACCTGCTTATGACACGCAGGGCTGAAAACCAAGGCCCAGGGAGGGACCTGCCAAACACTGCCAGGCCAGAGGATCACAGCTGGCTGTGAGTGGTCCCATCTCTTTATCTCTCTGTCCTGGGCCGAGGTTCTTATGAACAGGTCCTGTGCACAGGGACACAGGAAGAGCTGTCTATGGCTGCCCACAGGCCAAGCACCCACTTTCCAGGCACCCAGGAGCTTAGGACAAAGGGAGCACCTCCTCTCCCAGCTCCAGAGATTAGAAGTCCAAAGATGGGGTTGTGCCGTAGCGCAGTGGGTTAAGTTCACATGGCGTGAAGGGCAAGGACGGGCATAAGGGGGCCAGGGTTCGAGCCAGCGCTTGAGCCCTGGCCCCCACCTGCAGGGGAGTCGCTTCATAAGCGGTGAAGCAAGTCTGCAGGTGTCTATCTTTCTCTCCCCCTCTCTATCTTCCCCTCCTCTCTCCATTTCTCTCTGTACTGTCCAACAACAACAACATCAGTAACAACGATAATAATGACCACAACAATGGTAAAACAACCAGGGTAACAAAAGGGAAAAAATGGCCTCCAGGAGCAGTGGATTCGTGGTGCAGGCACCGAGCCTCAGCAATAACTCTGGAGGCAAAAAAAAAAAAGGAAAAAAAAAGAAAATGAACAAGGATGATAGTACCCCCCAGTGGTCAATATAACTCAGGGGCCCTCCACCTGGGAGGTCGGCACAAGCCCTTCGCACAGGGTTTTGCTCAAAGGCTCAAAGGTGCTGCCCTGGCATCCCAGACAGACCCTTCTGAGAGAGTGGAAGAGCAGCATCAGGGAGGGAGACAGAGAGCGAAGAAGTGAGAAATGAAGGAGGCAGGGAAGCTGTGGCTCCTTCAGGAACCTGCCATCACTACCATTCCTGGAGAGAGGCTGAGCAGGGAGGTGGTGGGTGGGTGACAGCTGGGAGTCCCAGAGATGGAGCCAGAGAGGGGCCATGTGTGCAGATGTGCACTGACAGGTGCATGCACATTGGAGCTCAGAGCCCTTGACCACTGCCAGTGCAATCAGGATGTATCGCCCTCTCTTAATTTTGTATAGGGTGTCTGCATAAAGCCTTGTGCTCAGGATTTCTGCTTGTCTCTTCACGAGGCATATGTATATCATGTTCTCTGATTGTGCCTACTTGGGTTCTCAGAGAAATACCAGCCTCTCCAGTTATTCTGAGAGTTTATTACAATTGGTGCTTTTTTTTTTTTTCTTCCCATCTTCCACTCTAGCCTCTCAGAAACTAGCCTCCCACAGAGCTGACATTGGTGACTTGGGGTAGGGTGAGAGGAGGAGAGGACTTTGACTCCCTACTTGTTCCCCAGGCATCACCTCTTAGAATCCTCCTTGGATGCTAACACCCATCTTACAGGTGTGGGGACTCAGGCCCTGGGGGACCTCCACCAATGGGATGCCTCCCTTCCTTGTCCCCATACCACCCTGGCACCTAGAATTAACCCCATCTCCCATGTCCAATGCCAGCACTCCCCAGAACACAGAGGACTAGAGGCCTTGTAGCCCACCCCCTGACCCCCCAAAACTGACAACCATGGATTCATGAAAAGATGAGTTGAAATGTGTCATCTCACTTACTGAGCCCTGGACCCATGAAAGTCCAGGAGCTCTGATAAAAAGCACGGTGGTCGGGGGCCAGGTGGTAGCAACAGGTTAAGCGCACATGGTGCAAAGTACAAGGACTGGTGTTAGGATCCTAGTTTGAGTCCCCCGGCTCCCTACCTGCTGGGGGGGGGGCAGGGGGTCACAGGTGGTGAAGCAGGTCTGCAAGTGTCTATCTTTCTCTCCCCCTGTCTTTCCATCCTCTCTCAATTTCTTTTTTTTCTACTTTTTAAAAATTTTATTTATTTTATTTTTGAGAGAGATGCAGAGAGACACACACAGAGAGAGAAACACCAGAGCACTGCTCAGCTCTGGTTTATGGTGGTGCGGGGGATTAAACCTGGGACTTAGGAGCCTCCGGCATGAGAGTCTGTTTGCATAACCATTATGCTGTCTCCCCCACCCCTCTCTCAATTTCTTTCTGTCCTATCCAATGACAGCAATAACAATAATAACAACAACAATAAACAACAAGGGCAACAAAAGTAAAAAAAAATAGCCTCCAGGAGCAGTGGATTCTTAGTGCAGGCACTGAGCCCCAGAAATAACCCTGTAAGAAAAAAAAAAAAACGGTGGTCTGGGAGGTGACACAGTAAATAAAATGTTAGGCACTCAAACTTCAAGTTCGATCCCCGGCAGCACATGTACCAAGAGTGATGTTCTGATTATCTTTCTTTCTTTCCTCCTATCCCTCTCATTAATAAATAAATAAAATCTTTTTTAAAAAATAGAGAAAAGGAATGAAGGATGAAAAGCAGGACTGTGAGGGTGGCTTGCCCCTGCTTCTGATGTGGCCAAGGGGAGGGGACACCAGGGGGCCAATGTATCAGATGGGATCTGTACAAAAAACAAGGTTTCTTTCCAAGATGGTCAGCACCTCAGTATTGTCATAGGGAAATGGGAAATTAAGTTGGAGACCTGATACTGTTCCCCACAGGGCAGCAAGACCCGAAAGGTGTGGCCACACAACTTCACCCAATGGTGTTTTGTTTTGTGCAACACTGAGGAATGAAACCAGAACCTCAATCTTTACTGATACCACCACTGACCAGCCTAGCCAGATCAGTAGCCTCATTCTTTATTTGAGGGAAGGAGGATAAAAAGAAAGAGGTGAGAACACCTGTTCTGAGAAACCTCCTCAGTGTCCAAGGCCACAGGTACCTCTCCATGTCCAGGAAGCATAGTCACGCAGACTCCTGTCTCCATAGCAACCGCAGGGCTTTGGAATCCTGTGATTCAAGTCCCAGGAGAGGGGGCATCACCAGGCCTCCTCCCTGCTCCAACCCCAGGAAAAGTACAAAAGAGCTGGTCTCTCTTGTGGGCAAGAGGAGGATGCAGGGAAAGGAAACTGAGGAAAGAGATGTAGTGGGGGAAGTACCCACTCCTCTGATATGAGTCCCAACCCTGCCAAACTCCCATTTGACAAGATGGGCCTCGTCCCATGGACACTTAGAGAGACCAGACTAGGAGGCCTGATCATCACTCTACCAAGGACCACCTCCTTGATGGCCTGTTCCACTGAATCCTCCAGAGCCCTTGAGCCTGTGGGCCTCCAGATCCACATTTGTCCTCAGCACAGCCCCAGTGCCAAGTGCTAAGCTGAAGTCTGAGCTGGAGCAGGAAGGAGCAGGAACAGGAGTCAGGCCCAAGCAGGGCAGGGAGCTGGGCCTCCAACTTAGACAGCCTGGGACTTGGATCCCTGCCCGAGAGTAAGGGCTATCAACCTTGCAGGGAGTAACAATGATACTCCTCACTGCCCAGGGACTGGGGAGGAGCTGATGCTGGTGAACGACAGCATAGTAGGCAGGTAGCATGGCCCACAGAGATGCTGACATTTTTGGCCAAGAACCAGTGAATATCATATCAGATGGCTTGTGGGAAATCAGGCAGCTCATCAACTGACCTTCAAACAGAGAGATCAGCTAGGTCTAGACTGGTGGGTCCACAAAGGACCCTTAAAAGTAAATAAGGACGGTGGGTGGTAGATAACATAATGCTTATGCAAAAAGACTCTCAAACCTGAGGCTCTGAAGTCTCAGGTTCAGTTCTCCACATCACCATAAGCCAGAACTAAGGAGTGCTCTGGTGAAACAATAACAACAACAACAACAATAATAATAATGGGAAAGTATATGAAGAGTGCTGAAGATGAAGAGACAACATAATGGTTATGCAAAAGACACTCATGTCTGAGGTTTAATCCTCAGCACCATAAGCCAGAGCTGAGCTCTGGTAAAAATAACAAACTGGGAGTCGGGCAGTAGTGCAGCGGGTTAAGCACACATGGCGCAAAGCGCAAGGACTGGCATAAGGATCCCGGTTCGAGTGCTGGCTCCCCACCTCCAGGGGAGTCGCTTCACAGGTGGTGAAGCAGGTCTGCAGGTGTCTGTCTTTCTCTCCCCCTCTCTGTCTTTCCCTTCTCTCTCCATTTCTCTCTGTCCTAACAACAATGACATCAATAACAACAACAAAAATAACTACAAGGGCAACAAAAGGAAAAATAAATAAATTAAAAAAAAAACAAATTAATTAAAAATTCCAGAAAGAAGTAGCTTCACCACTTGATTTTAGTAAGATTGGAGGAGACTTCTGATGTCCAGCATGGTAATTGGTTTGTCTGTTTTTGGTTTTTTTAATATTTATTTATTTCCTTTTGTTGCCCTTGTTGTTTTATTGTTGTAGTTATTATTGTTGTTGTCATTGTTGGATAGGACAGAGAGAAATGGAGAGAGGAGGGGAAGACAGAGAGGGGGAGAGAAAGACACCTGCATACCTGCTTCACTGCCTGTGAAGCGACTCCCTTGCAGGTGGGGAGCTGGGGGCTTGAACCAGGGTCCTTACGCCAGTCCTTGTACTTGGCGCCACCTGCACTTAACCCACTGCACTACCACTGACTCCCTGTCTGTTTTTTATTTATACAGAACTAGGGAGTGAAGCCAGGACCACACACACACATAGTATCACCACTGAGTGGCCTCCCCAGCCCAGTGTTCCCTTCTTTATTTCTTGTAAGGAAAAGAGAGAGAGAGTAAACTATAAAAGGCACTACAGCACTGCTCTTCCACTCATGGAGCTCCCTGGTACTGCCATGATAATCCCATGTGATTGTTCCCATTCTGTGCTGGGTCTTGAACCCAGGGCTTCATGCATGAAGGTGTGCACTTTTAGTGTTGTTTGCAGGCTCTCTGCTCATGGGGATTTTCTGTGAAAGTGACAGGAAATGACGCAGGTGCCTCACTTAGTGTCCCTCATGCCTCCGTATAGCCTCACTGCCACTCCTTCAAAGCAAAAACCATCCATCAAGAATCATCTACCACAGTTGCCTCTGCTCACAGATGGGAAACTGAGGCCAGAAGAGTGCCAAGATCACACCTAGCACACTGAGGAGAGAGCATAAGTCCAAGACTTCTACACTCCAGAACAGCGAGAAAATGTTTTTCTGCTGTTTAAGCCAGCCAGCCTGTGGTGCTCTGTGCTGGTGCCCCTGAGAAACTAACATGCGGGTTTATTGGATCACTTGGCTGTCATCTGTCAGCATAGGAACAACAAGGCTCAGGAGAGATTGCGACACAGGCTGTTGAGTTTGAGAGACAAAGAGCCCACCCCAATGAGGCTGACCCCTCCCTGGACACCATTGTGGCGTGCTGAGCCCCTGCTCAGAGGAAGCTACTTCCCAAATCCAGATAATTGGTCCCATATGGAGTTCCTATGTCCCAAGCCCCTTTCCTTGTCCAAGGAAAACTCCAGAAGGGAAAGGAGAAGGGGATAGCAAGAGCTGGAAAAATGCATGAGCTCTGGGATCAGCCGCCATCTGGCTCCAGGAGAAAGGGAACATCTGGCTGTCCTGGCCCATAGCCCTTATGTAACCCACGTGTGTGAGCACACGTGGCCAGGCATGGCTGGTACCCAGACCACACGCCACCTGACTCTCCCCCTTATTTGAGTGAAAGGGCTACTGAGAGAACGAGACAATGATGTACCTGACATGGGGTCAGAGCTGAGCACCTTCCGTATGCCCCCCCAGAGCCGGCACACACCCGCATGCAGACACACAGTTTCAGCTGCCTGCCTTTGTTTTTCCCACCTGTGAAATTGCATAGAGGAGATCACTGAGCTTTCTTGTGGCTTTAATATTCTGCAACCTGCACGTAAATGAGTATTCCCATGCCTTGAGTCTCGTGTGCTTTGGTGGGTGGACTTATAGATACAAAGAGGAATATGTGATCATGGGTAAAGTGTAAGGGGGGAAGAGGAGCATGCACTGGCTGACACACAGAGTGCAACCTCATTGCTTGCTCTCAGGTCCACAGACACACCTGGTTGTTTAGCGGCAGATGTAGACTTGTAGACATTTATATACACATATGTACAAGTGTACTCTCATGCGCTTGCATGTGCTCATGCTTGCATGAATCAGGATTGTAAGATTATTTTTAAATTTATTTATAAAATAAAATAAATATCGACAAGGCCATAGGATAAGAGGGGTACAATTCCACACAATTCCTACTACCATTCCCTCCCTTGAAAACTTTCCTGTTCTTTATCTCTCTGGGAGTATGGATCCAGGATCATTACAGGGTGCAGAAGGTGGGAGGTCTGGCTTCTGTAATTGCTTCTCTGCTGAACGTGGGCATTGGCAGGTCGATCCATACTCCCAGCCTGTTTCTATCTTTCCCTAGTGGGGCAGGGGTCTGGAGAGGCATGGTTCCAGGACACATTGGTGAGGTCACAAGATTATTATTTTTAAATATTCATTTATTTATTTATTTATTCCCTTTTGTTGCCCTTGTTTTATTTATTTATTCCCTTTTGTTGCCCTTGTTGTTTTATTGTTGTAGCTATTTTTGTTGTTGTTATTGATGTCATCATTGTTGGATAGGACAGAGAGAAATGGAGAGAGGAGGGGAAGACAGAGAGGAGGAGAGAAAGACACCTGCAGACCTGCTTCACCGCCTGTGAAACAACCCCCTGAAGGTGGGGAGCCAGGGGCTCGAACCAGGATATTATGCTGGGTCTTTGCACTTCACACCATGTGTGCTTAACCCGCTGTGCTACCGCCCAACTCCCCACAAGATTACTTTTTAATGTAGCCCCAGGGAATGAGCTCTGGTTCTCAGACACACATGATACTACTGAATGGTCTCCCTAATCCTTTTTTCGTTTATCAGAACACTGCTCATTTCGCTCATCTCTGACTTATGGTGGTACAGGGAATTGAACCTGGGACTTTGGAGACTTGTGTGTGAGAATATTTTTGCATAACCACTATAATATCCCCATCCCCAATTTTTTCATTTTTATTGTGATTATAGTGGGTTACAAGACTGTAGGAATCCACACTATACCCACCACCAAACTTCTGTGTCCCTATCCTTCCATCTCCTGCAGATGATGACCAGTTTTCATAAGACTCATAAACAGTTTGCTTACTTTTTCTTTAAATTCATGTGTATCAGTTCTCTAGATTTCACATATAAGTGTACCATGCTTCCATTCAGTGTCAGGACTTGAGTCCAGAGCCCCAGGCATGGTAAGAGCTTGTACTACCAGGTGCCAGATTTAACCAACGAAATACAGAATGCGGGAGTCCAGCGGTAGCGCAGTAGATCCCGGTTTGCACCCCCCGCCCCAGCTCCCCACCTCCAGGGAGGTCACTTCACGAGCAGTGAAGCAGGTCTCTTGATTTATCTCTATCCTATCCAACAACAACAACAGCAATGACAACAACAATAATAATAATAACAACAAAGGTAACAACAAGGGCAACAAAAATGGGAAAAATGGCCTCCAGGAGCAGTGGATTCGTAGTAGAGACACTGGCCCCAGCAATAACCCTGGAGGGGGAAAAAAAATAAAAGAGAAAAAAAAAAGAAATGTAGAATGCAAAGTCTGGGACATGCTTATACCAAGAAAGTACCCTTTGATCTGAATGGCACATTTAACTGAGGGTATGTGTGGGGATCCCTGTTTTCTACATGACGGCATTAATGTGTGTATCTGTGTGCACACTAACGTGAAGCCCTTGGGGACTCAGCCCAGGATAAGCCACCTCCCTGGGAGAATTCCCAAGACTTTCTCTGGACCTGCTGGCTAGTCTGCTGCTGCTTTCATGGTCACACTGCAGCACTGCATCCCAGTTAGTGATCCTAGTGACCTGGACCAGGACTGGACTTTCTGGAGGGCAGGGAAAGGGCTTCCAGTCAGAGCATAGGGCCTGCAAGGCCCCAGACCAACCCTGGGAACCCTATCCGTGAGTCACAGCCTATGGAAAGATGTCTCGCTGTGGTCAGCCAGAGATTCGAGTGAAGTCCCTGGAGGCCCCACTTGGCCCCTCATCCGGTGCTACTTCTGCTGGTGGAATACAGGAGTCTCCCGAAATCACAAGTCCTCAGCCTAAAATCCTGCAGTTTATAGAAAGACAGTGGGGGCCAAAGCCTAGGGGGAGGACCCAAGCTCAAAGGGCAGAGTTCACTGAAGCAAAGACATAAGCCTGTCCCTCCTGACATGACCCAAGGCCCCTCCCCCTTAGACAGGAATTCTAACCCCCAGCCCTGGTCCGGCAGATGTCTGATGAGTCTCTTGAGAGCCTCACAAAGAACAGGGTGAATTGGTTTAAGGGAGGATCATTTCCCTGAATATCATGTTTTTGGGTTACATAAGAATGCATTTTCATTATTAAAACATTAGCACACACAAGAAAACCAAACAAGCATTTTTAATTATTCCTTTCAAGCATGTTCCTAGGCTTCCATAAATATAAAGATGTATCTTGACAAAGCAATTATACTTTAGTTTCATAACCTGCTTTTTTATTTTCACTTACTTATTGTAAGCATCTTCCTGCATCAATAATTAAACATCTACATATTGAGTGATAGTAGCTGCCTAGTGATTTCTGTATGGAAAAATATTTTGTTTTGAAGGTTGCCACCAGTTTGTAACTGCCAGTTTGTAAGATGAAATTTATATAACATAAAATTAAGTAATTTAAGGTGAGGGAGAAAGTGCAGTAGTTTACACAATAGACTTTTGTGTCTGAGGATTGGAGATCCCACATTCAGCCCTCAGCACCACCGTAAGCCAGAACTGAGCAGTGCTCTGGTCAACAAAAAGGGGAGGGGCTAGGCAGTAGTGCAGCAGGTTAAGCGCACATGGCACCAAGGACCGGTTTAAGGATCCCAGCTGGAGCTCCCAGCTTCCCATCTGTGGGGGGGGGGATCACCTCATAGGCAGTGAAGCAGATCTGCAGGTGTCTATCTTTCTCTCCCCCTCTCTGTCTTCCCCTCCTGTCCTGATTTCTCTCTGTCCTATCCAACAACAGCAATAACAACAAGGACAACAAAATGGGAAAAATGGCCTCCAAGAGCAGTGGGTTCGTAGTGCAGGCACTGAACCCCAGCCATAACCCAAAAAAAATAAAAAAGAAGAAAGAAAGAAAGAAAAGAAAAAAGAAAACAATCTTTAAAAGTACAGTCCGGGTACTAGGAAGATAGCATAATGGTTGTGCAATGATAGCATAATGGTTGTGCAATGCCTGAGGCTTCAAGGTCCCAGGTTCAATCTCCCATACCACCATAACCCAGAGCAGACCAGTACTCTGGTTAAAAAAAAAACAAAAAAACAGCCCACTGGTTGTTAGCACATTCAGGAGGTTGTGCAACGACCATCATCTCTATCTAGTTGCAAAACATCATCCTTTCCTTCTTTCTTTCTCGTCTGCCTCCAGGGTTATCGCTGGGGCTCAGTGCCTGCACTATAAACCCACTGCTCCTGGTGGTCATCTTTTTTCCATTGTTGTTCTTGGATAGGACAGAGAGAAATGGAGAGAGGAGGGAAAGAGAGAGGGAGAGAGAAAGATAGACACCTGCAGACCTGCTTCATCACCTGTGAAGTAACTCCCCTGCAGGTGGGGAGTCGTGTCTCAAAACCGGATCCATGAGCCAGTCCTCGCACTTTGCGATATGTGCACTTAACCTGGTGTACTACCACCTGACCCCCTCTTTCTTTATTTTACTAGAGCACTGCTAAATTCTGGCTTATAGTGGGGTGGAGGGCTGAATTTGGGACTTTAGAACCTCAGGCATAACAGTCTCTTTGCATAACCATTATATAGCTTTAAATTTTTTGTATTATCTTTATTTATTTATTGGATAGAGACAGATAATGAGAGGGGAGGGGATGATAGAAAGGGAGAGAGACAGAGAGATACCTTCGCCACTCATGAAGCTTCCTCCCTGCAGGTGGGGACTGGGGGCTCAAACCTGGGTTCTTGTGCAGTGTAACGTGCACTCAGCCAGGTGTGCCACCACAAGGCCCCCATTGCATAACCATCGTGTTATCTTCCCACCTCTAACATTTCCATCTTTCCAAAATGAAACTCCAGCAACCTGAGAGGTGGTGGCACAGTGAATAAAATGTTAGAGTCATGTGTTCCGGGAGGTGGCGCAGTAGCTAAGGCACTAGACTCTCAAGCATGAGGTCCTGAGTTTGATCCCTGGCAGCACATGTACCAGAGTGATGGCTGGTTCTTTCTCTCCTCCTATCTTTCTCATGAATAAATAAATAAATTATTTTTCTCCATCATCCTCCCTCTCTCTCTCTCTCTCTCTCTCTCTCTCTCTCTATATATATATATATATATATATATATATATATGAACTAAAGCACTACTCAGCTCTGATTTATGATGATGCTGGAGACTGAGCTTGAACCTTCTCTCTCTCTCTCTCCTCTCTCTCTCCTCTCTCTCTATATATATATTTATATATCTTTCTCTCACTCCTCTTCTTCTTTTTTTTTTGCCTCCAGGGATATTGCTGGGCTCAGTGCCTACACTATGAATCCACTATTCCTGGAGACTATTTTTTTCCCATTTTGTTGGGCTTATTGTCATTATTGTTATTGTTGCCATTGCTGTTGTTGTTGGATAAGACAGAGAGAAATTGTGAGAGGAAGGGAAGACAGAAAGGGAGAATGATAGATACCTACATAACTGCTTCACCACCTGTGAGACGACCCCCCTGCAGGTGGGGAGCCGGGGGCTCAAACTGGGATCCTTACACTGTCCATGTGCACTTAACCCACTGTGCCACCACGTGACCCCTGCTCTCTCCTCTTCTTAAAGAAACTATATGTATTAAACTACTGGTTGGTTCCCATAGCCCCTGAAAAATCACTGCTCTGTCTTTGTCCTATGGACTTGCCTATTCTGAACATTTCATATAAACAGAATCAAACAACATCTGGCTTTTTGAATCTGACATCCTTTGTTGAGTATCATGTTTTCGGCATTTGTCTGTAAGGAAGCCTAGCGCAGAGCTTCATTTCTTTTTATGGTTGCTACTACTCCATTGTGTGGGCCTACCACTCTGTTTATCTCTTCATCAGGCGATGGTTGCTTGAGTTGTTTACAGCTTTCAGGTACTGTGAAAAGCACTCCTGGGAACATCCCTGTACGAGTGTTTATGGCATATTCCTTTCCAGTTCTCTGGCCTACATACCTTGGCCTGGAATCACGAGTAATTCTATGTGCAGCTTTTGGAGGAGCTGCCAAAGTTTCTGTCCACAGCAGCTGCACTGTTTTACATTCCCCATCAGCATTCCAGAAGCTTCCGGTTCCCCACAGACTTGCCCATACTTGTTAGATGTTTTCTCCATGATAGCCACCCTCACGGATGTTGACACTCCTGGTTTTCCTGTAAATATGAGAAATGCAGCTATGACCCTCATCTGTTCCTCTTTACACAGTTGACAGTTGACTTTTTTATTTCTTGTTCTTTCTCTTTTTTTTCTTCCAGGACCTCACACCTATATAATTTCACTGTCCCAGAAGAAGTGGTTTCCTTTCAATTTTAAATAGAAACAGAGAGGAAAAGAAAGAAGCAGAGAGGGAGCCGGGCAGTAGTGCAGCAGTTTAAGCGCAGGTGGCGATGCATTGGATCAACCTTCTCGTGGTGCATCCCGTGAGTACCCATTTATTGGGGAAACTGACAATCCTTCCTAGCCGACTGAATCCACATGGATCCCAGTCACTTTCAAAGCCAGCAACAAGCAGACATCAGGCTCAACCTGACGCTGTTGACTGGCTACGGAAGAAGGGCAAACGCTAGAAGAAGAAGAAGCGCAGGTGGCGCAAAGCGCAAGGACTGGCCTAAGAATCCCTGTTTGAGCCCCCAGCTCCCCACCTGCAGGGGAGTCACTTCACAGATGGTAAAGCAGGTCTGCAGGTGTCTATCTTTCTCTCCCCCTCTCTGTCTTCCCCTCCTCTCTCCATGTCTCTCTGTCCTATCCAACAACTACAACTTCAATGGCAACAACAATAATAACTACAACGATATACAACAAGGGCAACTAAAGGGAATAAATAAATAAATAAAAGAATATAGTAAGAAAGAAAGAAAGAAAGAAAGAAAGAAAGAAAGAAAGAAAGAAAGAAAAAAAAAGAAAGAAAGAAGGAAAGGAAGGAAGGAAGGAAGGAAGGAAGGAAGGAAGGAAGAAAGAAGCAGAGAGAGGAGAGAAACCATGACACTTCCCCACTGTTCATGGAGTTTCCCCTGGTGCCATGCCTGGTGTTCCCATGTGTTACTGAGGGTTCAAACCCAGTTCCTAGAGCATAGTAGAGACTGAGTAAGCTATCTCCAAGCCACCAGTTGACTTATATTGTTGTTCTGAATTCTTACACCCAGGGTCCATGGCATAGTACACCTGACAAAGTACTTGCTTTGCCATTAGGGAAGACCTGTGTTCAAGCTCTAGTACCACATGTGAGCACCATGTACAGCACAGAAGCACCACACACATATGGTGGAAGGGAGCTGTAGTTTCTCTCCTCTGTCATTCTCTTTCACTGTCTAATTTGAAGGGGGGGTGGAGAAATAGTCCACCAGGAGCAGGGAAATCCTATTGACCTGGAAACTTTCTGGGGGCTGGGGAGAGAGCGTAATGATTTTGCAAAAGACTCTCTTGCCTGAGGCTCTGAGGTCCCAGGTTCAATCCCCAGCATCACCATCAGCCAGAGCTGAGGAGTGCTCTGGTATTTCTCTCTGTGTCACACATTCTCTGCCTCTCTCTCTCTCATTAAAATAAAATAAGATATAGTAAAAACATCAAAAAAAAAAAAGAGAAACTTGCTGGTGGAAAAAGACAATTCTTATGGCTAGATGGCTAGAAGGGACAGAGTTTGTGTATTTCCATTATTTTTCCTTTTATTTTTTTTAACTTGTCTGAATTTTTTTCATTTTCAATGGACCATTTATTTATTTATTCATTAATTTAAGTCTCCAGGGTGTCACAGCTCTGGCCCAATTTTTCAGCTAGGAGTATAGAAATAGAGATACACAGAGAAAAGTATACCACAGCACCAAACAACACTAAACAAAACAAAGTTTCCTCCACTGTGGTGGGTGCTATGTTCAATCAACAGCTTCTAGTCTCTTGTTTTTCTTTCTTTTTTTAGAGACAGAGAGATTAAAAGGAGAGGGAGAGATAGAAAGGAAAAGAGACAGAAACAGTTGCAGCACTGCTTCACCTCTCAACCAGGGGCTTGAACCTGGGTCCTTGCTCACTATAATGTTTGCACTTAACCACATGCACCACTGCTTGGCCCACCAACTGCTTCTCATCTTTATCAAACTGAATTTTTCTCTTTTATAAAATGTGAGAATCTCTTAAATGATGGCTTTACCGTATTATGTCTATCATTACTATGAACATATTTAAACTTGGTTCTACCATCTTCCTTTTTTTTTTTAATTCTTTCAATCTTCTTTGCCCTCTTTTAAATTCATCTTTTTCTTTTCCCTTATCATTACTGATTTGGAATGCGTGTATATTGCTTTGTCACTATCAAAGAAGGTTTGTGTGTATTTTTGCAAAACGCAAAATCTGATTTATATAGAGTACCAAGTAATTCAAGTATATCCTTTCACTAAAAGAGAAAAGAAATGCTGTTTCATCTCCCTCCCCAAAAATACTGTTTTGTTTCATACAGTGTTTATTTTTATATATTACTTTGTTTAGTTTTCTATTTACTTTGCAGTCTCCCAGGGTCACTTTCCTTCTTTTTTTTTTTAATAATTTATTTCTTTATTGGGGAATTAATGTTTTACATTCAACAGTAAATACAATAGTTTGTACATGCATAACATTCCCCAGTTTCCCATTTAACAATACAACCCCCACTATGTCATTCATCATCCTTCATGGACCTGTATTCTCCCCACCCACCCACCCCAGAGTCTTTTACTTTGGTGTAATACTCCAATTCCATTTCAGGTTCGACTTGTGTTTTCTTTTCTAATCTTGTTTTTCAACTTCGGCCTGAGAGTGAGATCATCCCATATTCATCCTTCTGTTTCTGACTTATTTCACTCAACATGATTTTTTCAAGGTCCATCCAAGATCGGCTGAAAACGGTGAAGTCACCATTTTTTTTACAGCTGAGTAGTATTCCATTGTGTATATATACCACAACCTGCTCAGCCACTCATCTGTTGTTGGACACCTGGGTTGCTTCCAGGTTTTGGCTATTACAAACTGTGCTGCCAAGAATATATGTGTACACAGATCTTTTTGGATGAATGTGTTGGGTTCCTTAGGATATATCCCCAGGAGAGGAACTGCAGGGTAGGTCCATTTCTAGCCTTCTGAGAGTTCTCCAGACTGTTCTCCACAGAGGTTGGACCAATTGACATTCCCACCAGCAGTGCAGGAGGGTTCCTTTGACCCCACACCCTCTCCAGCATTTGCTGCTGTTACCTTTTCTGATGTATGACATTCTCACAGGAGTGAAGTGATATCTCATTGTTGTCTTGATTTGCATTTCTCTGACAATCAGAGACTTGGGGCATTTTTTCATGTGTTTCTCGGCCTTTTGGATCTCTTCTGTGGTGAATATTCTGTCCAAGTCCTCCCCCCATTTTTGGATGGGGTTATTTGTTGTCTTGTTGTTGAGTCTGGCAAGCTCTTTAAATATGTTGGTTATTAAACTCTTATCTGATGTATGACATGTAAAGATCTTCTCCCATTCTGTGAGGGGTCTCTTGGTTTGGGTAGTGGTTTCTTTTGCTGTGAAGAAGCTTTTTAATTTGATGTAGTCCCATAGGTTTATACTTGCCTTAGTCTTCCTTGTAATTGGATTCGTTTCATTGAAAATGTCTTTACAATTTATGCGGAAAAAAGTTCTGCCATTATTTTCCTCTAAGTATCTGATAGTTTCTGGTCTAACATCCAAGTCCTTGATCCACTTGGAATTTACTTTTGTATTTGGTGAAATACAGTGATTCAGTTTCATTCTTCTGCATGTTTCAACCCATTGTTTCCAACACCATTTGTTGAAGAGACTCTGCTTTCCCCATTGAATAGTCTGAGCCCCTTTGTCAAAGATTAGATGTCCATAAATGTGGCGCCTCATTTCTGGGCTCTCAATTCTATTCCACTGGTCAGTGTGTCTGTTCATGTTCCAGTACCAAGCAGTTTTGATGACAATGGCCCTATAATACAGTTTGAGATCTGGGAGTGTGATGCCTCCGGTTCTGTTCTTTTTTCTCAAGATTGTTTAGGCAATTCTAGGTCTTTTCTGGTTCCAGATAAACATTTGTAGCATTTTTTCTATTCTCCTAAAAAATGTGCTTGGGATCTTGATGGGGATAGCATTAAATTTGTAGATGGCTCTGGGTAATATATTCATTTTGATGATGTTAATTCTTCCAACCCTTGAACATGGAATATCTTTCCACTTCTTTGTGTCTTTTTCAATTTCTTTGAGTAGTGACTCATAATTTTCAGTATACAAGTCTTTCACTTCTTTGGTTAGGTTTACTCCTAGATATTTTATTGTTTTTGTTGCTATAGTAAAAGGAACTGATTTCTGGATTTCAATTTCTTCTAACTTAGTGTTTGCATAGAGGAATGCCCCTGACTTTTGAATGTTAATTTTATAGCCTGACACCTTACTGTATTGTCACTTTCCTTCTAAAGGTGGATCCTCCAGCAGTTTTTGTTTTCTTTGGTTTTTGTTTTGTTTAGCAGATGATAGAAAACTCCTCAGGCTTGTGTTCCTCTATAAGTGCAAATATCTCTCCCATTCTTATCTTCTTCTTTTTTTTTATTTTTAAAGCTTTATTTATTTACTGGATAGAGACTGTCAGAAATTGAAAGGGGAGAGAGTGATAGCAAGGGAGAGAGACAGAGAGATACCTACAACATTGCTTCACCACTTGCAAAGTTTTCCCCCTGAAAGTGAGGACTGGGGGATTGGACATGGGTTTTTGTGCATTGTAACATGTGCACTCAACCAAATGCACCACCACCCAGCCCCTGACCATTCTTCTCTTCATGTTTTTTGTCTTTCATATCTCCCTTTTACCTCTTCTGTTTTATTGGATTCTGAGAAAAAATTAAGGCCTGTTGGGAGTCGGGCGGCAGCGTAGTGGGTTAAGCACATGTGGCACAAAGCACAAGGACTGGCATAAAGATCCGAGTTCTCCCCACCTGCAGGGAAGTCGCTTCACAGGCGGTGAAGCAGGTCTGCAGGTGTCTATCTTTCTCTCCTCCTCTCTGTCTTCCCCTCCTCTCTCCATTTCTCTCTGTCCTATCCAACAACAACAACAACAACAATAAAACAACAAGGGCAACAAAAGGGAATAAATAAGTAAAATAAATATAAAAAAAATTTTTTTTAAAGTTAAATAAAAAAAAAAAAGATCCGAGTTCGAGTCCCCGGCTCCCCACCTACAGGGGAGTCGCTTCACAACCAGTGAAGCAGGTCTGCAGGTGTCAATCTTTCTCTCCCCCTCTCTGTCTTCCCCTCCTCTCTCGATTTCTCTCTGTCCTATCCAACAATGACATCAATAACAACAACAATAATAACTACAACAATAAAAAAAACAAGAAGGACAACAAAAGGGAAAATTAATTAATTAATTAAGGCATGTCTTTATTTTGTTTCCATTTTTCTCATCCATTTAGTCGACTTACAGTTAGATTCTTCTGGATCTTACAATATCATTGAGATTTTTTTTTTCACTTCTAGAAGTACCATTGGTATTTTTTTTTAAGCTTTTTTTTTTTTTCCTTTTTGTTGCCCTTGTTTAACATTGCTGTGGTTATTGAAGTCGTTGTTGGTGGATAGGACAGAGAGAAATGGAGAGGAGGGAAAGACAGAGAGGGGGAGAGAAAGATAGACACTTGCAGATCTGCTTCACTGCCTGTGAAGCGACTCCCCTGCAGGTGGGGAGCCGGGGACTCGAACCAGGATCCTTACACCGGTCCTTGCGCTTTGCACTATGTGCGCTTAACCCACTGCACTACCGCCCGACTCCCTGTTTTTATTATTTTATTATTTTAATACACTATTTTTAAAATTTATTTTTAGGTAGAGAGAGAAACTGAGAGTAAAGGGGGGATATAGAAAGGGAGAGAAACAACCCAGGTGTCTAACAACAGATGAGTTGCTGAGCAAGTTGTGGTCTATATACACAATGGAATACAACTCAGCTATAAAAAATGGTGACTTCACCGTTTTCAGCCGATCTTGGATGGACCTTGAAAAATTCATGTTAAGTGAAATAAGTCAGAAACAGAAGGATGAATCTGGGATGATCTCACTCTCAGGCAGAAGTTGAAAAACAAGATTAGAAGAAGAAGAAAAAAAAGTAGAACCTGAAATGGAATTGGCGTATTGCACCAAGGATTCAGAGGACCTAGTGGGGGTTTTATTGTTATATGGGAAACTGGGGAATGTTATGCATGTACAAACTATTGTATTTACTGTTGAATGTAAAACATTAATTCCCCAATAAAGAAATGAAAGAAAAAAGAAAAGAAAGGGAGAGAAAGAGAGACACCTGCAGCACTGCTTCGACACTCATAAAGCTTCCCTCTGCAGATGGGGAGCAAGGGCTTGAACTTGGGTCCTTCCATGGAAACATGTACACTCTACTGGTTACACCACTACCCTTTTGTCTGCATACATATATAATTTATTGGATAGAGAAAGAAATTAAGGGAGTAAAGAAAGACAGAAAGGGAGAGAAACAGAGACACCTGCAGTACTATTTAATGAATAGAGCTCATGAAATATTTCCCTGCAGCTGGAGACCTAGCTTGAATCTGGGCCTTTGCATTCAATCAGGTGCGCCACCACCCACCCCCATGTTTGCTTCTTTAAATCTTTTTTTTTTAATCTTTATTTATTGGATAGAGACAGCCAGAAATTGAGAGGGAAGGGAGAGATAGAGAGGGAGAGAAACACCTGCAGCCCTGCTTCACCACTCATGAAGCTTCCCCCTTGCAGGTGGGGACAGGGGGCTTGAATCTGGGTCCTTACGCATTATAACGTGTGTGCTCAACCAGATGTGCCACCACCCGGCCCCATTTCTTTAAATCTTTATGTACTTATTGGATAGAGACAGCTAGAAATCTAGAGAGAGACAGAGAGACAGCTGCAGCATTGCTTCACCACTCTGAAAGCTTTCCTTCCGCAAGTGGGGACTGGGGGCTTGAACCTGGGTCCTTGAGCATTATAACATGTGCACTCAACTAAGTGCACCACAACCTGGTCCCTCCATCTTTCTTTTTTTTTTTTTTTTGAAAGATATTTTTTATTGTATTTATTTATTTATTGGATAGAGACAGCCAGAAATTGAGAGGGAAGGGGAAGATAGAAAGGGAGAGAGAGACCTGTAACACTGCTTCACCACTCCAAAGCTTTTCCTCTGCAGGGGGAAACTGGGGGCTTGAACCTGGGTCCTTGAGCATTATAACAGTTGTGCCACCACCTAGCCCCTGATCAGTTCTGGCTTGTATTGGTGTGGGAGATTGAACCTGGGACTTTGGAGCCTGAGGTATGAGAGTCTCTTTGCATAACCATTATGCTGTCTATCCCCCAGCCTTCCATGTTTGCTTTTTAAGTGGCCCATCCTTCCTGATATTCCCCTTTTGTCTGCTTTGCCAAGTTGAATCCTTGATCTCTGAGGAAACACAGTAAGTGAACCTGAACACTGAATCTGACACAGCCACTTCCTGTGCCACTTAATTTTCTTTCTTTTTTTTTTATTTCTTTATTGGGGAATTAATGTTTTACATTCAACAGTAAATACAATAGTTTGTACATGCATAACATTCCCCAGTTTCCCATTTAACAATACAATCCCCACTATGTCATTTATCATCCTTCATGGACCTGTATTCTCCCCACCCACCTACTCCCACCCCAGAGTCTTTTACTTTGGTTCGATATGACAATTACATTTCAGGTTCTACTTGTGTTTTGTTTCTGATCTTGTTTTTCAACTTCTGCCTGAGAGTGAGATCATCCCATATTCATCCTTCTGTTTCTGAATTATTTCACTTAACATGAATTTTTCAAGGTCCATCCAAGATCAGCTGAAAACGGTGAAGTCACCATTTTTCACAGCTGAGTAGTATTCCATTGTGTATATATACCACAACCTGCTCAGCCACTCATCTGTTGTTGGACACCTGGGTTGCTTCCAGGTTTTGGCTATTACAAATTGTGCTGCTAAGAACATATGTGTACACAGATCTTTTTGGATGAATGTGTTGGGTTCCTTAGGATATATCCCCAGGAGAGGAACTGCAGGGTCGTAGGGTAGGTCCATTTCTTTTTTTTTTTTTTTTTTTTTTATTCTCCCCACCCACCCACCCACCCCAGAGTCTTTTACTTTGGTGTAATACTCCAATTCCATTTCAGGTTCGACTTGTGTTTTCTTTTCTAATCTTGTTTTTCAACTCGGCCTGGGAGTGAGATCATCCCATATTCATCCTTCTGTTTCTGACTTATTTCACTCAACATGATTTTTTCAAGGTCCATCCAAGATCGGCTGAAAACGGTGAAGTCACCATTTTTTACAGCTGAGTAGTATTCCATTGTGTATATATACCACAACTTGCTCAGCCACTCATCTGTTGTTGGACACCTGGGTTGCTTCCAGGTTTTGGCTATTACAGATTGTGCTGCCAAGAACATATGTGTACACAGATCTTTTTGGATGGATGTGTTGGGTTCCTTAGGATATATCCCCAGGAGGGGAATTGCAGGGTCATAGGGTAGGTCCATTTCTAGCCTTCTGAGAGTTCTCCAGACTGTTCTCCACAGAGGTTGGACCAATTGACATTCCCACCAGCAGTGCAGGAGGGTTCCTTTGACCCCACACCCTCTCCAGCATTTGCTGCTGTTACCTTTTCTGATGTATGACATTCTCACAGGAGTGAAGTGATATCTCATTGTTGTCTTGATTTGCATTTCTCTGACAATCAGAGACTTGGGGCATTTTTTCATGTGTTTCTCGGCCTTTTGGATCTCTTCTGTGGTGAATATTCTGTCCAAGTCCTCCCCCCATTTTTGGATGGGGTTATTTGTTGTCTTGTTGTTGAGTCTGGCAAGCTCTTTATATATGTTGGTTAGTAAACTCTTATCTGATGTATGGCATGTAAAGATCTTCTCCCATTCTGTGAGGGGTCTCTTGGTTTGGGTAGTGGTTTCTTTTGCTGTGAAGAAGCTTTTTAATTTGATGTAATCCCATAGGTTTATGCTTGCCTTAGTCTTCTTTGTAATTGGATTTGTTTCATTGAAAATGTCTTTAAAATTTATGCGGAAAAGAGTTCTGCCAACATTTTCCTCTAAGTATCTGATAGTTTCTGGTCTAACATCCAAGTCCTTGATCCACTTGGAATTTACTTTTGTATTTGGTGAAATACAGTGATTCAGTTTCATTCTTCTGCATGTTTCAACCCATTGTTTCCAACACCATTTGTTGAAGAGACTCTGCTTTCCCCATATAATAGTCTGGGCACCTTTGTCAAAGATTAGATGTCCATAGGTATGGGGCCAATTTTCTTATCCCTAAAGAAGTAAGCAGACAGGTTCCATGAGAGATGGCCATGGGAGTGGGGGAAGGGAAGATGAGATGTACATTTTGATGGTCTTCCCAGAGGAACCCCCTCAGCCTCAAACTAACCCCCAGACCTCTTCACTAGTACATCTTGGGTTCTGTCAGCCAGCATCGGGCCTCTAGGCTTCTAGAGAAGCCGCTGTCCTGCTCCTACCCCCAACCTGAGAAGATCACAGTCCTTTTTCCTGACGTAATACCCTTGCTGCCCCCAGGGCACCCCCTCCCCATTAGGCAAAGTTCTGAAGGAGACAGAGGAGCCGGAAAGTGGAGAGCTTTATCTTGCCTCCTGATGATGAGAGGCCAGGCTGGTTGGAATGTGTCCCCTGATAACAGGAAGGGCTGGAGGCTAGGGGCTCCACGGGCAAGCAGCAGGCACATGGGGCTGGCTGATAAGCTTCTCAAGGGTCTTTGGCGTCCAAGGCGCCTAGCCCAACAGGGTCTGCAGAGGGACTGGGGGTCAAGAAATTCGCATCTATTCATCCCAAGTGCAGAAAGCACAACCTTGAGCAACTGCGAGTTACTGGAAGTGGATTGCAAGATGTTTTTTTGCCACCAGGGTTATTGGCGGGGTTTGGTGCCTGCACTATGTGAATCTACCACTCCCAGAGGCTATTTTTCCATTTTTTTCTTTCTATTTTTATTTGACAAGACAGAAAGAAATTGGGGGGAGGGGCTGGGCGGTAGTGCAGTGGATTAAGTGCACATGGTGCGAAGCACAGGACCGGTGTAAGGATCCCGGTTCGAGCCCCCAGCTCCCCACCTGCAGGGGAATCACTTCCCAGGCGGTGAAGCAGGTCTGCTGGTGTCTGTCTTTCTCTTCCCCTCTCTGTCTTCCCCTCCTCTCACGATATCTTTCTGTCCTATCCAACAACAACAGCAATAGCAACAATAACAATAATAACAACAACAAGGGCAACAAAAATGGGGGGGAAATGGCCTCCAGGAGCAGTGGATTCATAGTGCAGGCACTGAGTCCCAGCAATAACCCTCAAGGCAAAAAAAAAATTCCTCACACCACCATAAGTCAGAGCTGAGCAGTGCTCTTTGGTTAAAAAAAAAAGTCGGAGTTGGGTGGTAGTGCAGCAGGTTAAGTGCATGTGACACAAAGCGCAAGGACCGGCATAAGGACCCAGTTAGAGCCCCCGGCTCCCCACCTGCCGGAGAGGCACTTCACAAAAAGTGAAGCAGGTCTGCAGGTGTCTGTCTCTCCCCCTCTCTGTCTTCCCCTCCTCTCTCCATTTCTCTCTGTCCTATCCAACTAAAAAAACAAGGGCAACAAAAGGGGAAAGTAAATAAAAATATCTTTTTAAAAAGGTGAAAAATAAGAAAGAAATTGAGAGCAGAGGGGAGGTAGAGAGAGGGAGAGAAAGAGACACATGCAGACCCGTTTCACCACTCATGCAGCATTCCCCCTACAGGTGGGGAGCAGGGCCTCAAACCCAGGTCCTTGCACATGGTGATATGTGTGCTTAACTAGGTGTACCACTGCCTGCTATATATATAAACATACACACACACACCACACACACACACACACACACACACACACACACATCTGATAGGACAGAGAAAATTTGAGAGGAGAGAGAAGATAGAGAGGGAAAGGAGAAGAAAGACACCTGCAGATCTGCTTCACCACTCACGAAGCGTCCCCTTGCATGTTGGGAAGTGAGGGCTCAAACCCAGGTCCTTACACAAAGTAATATGTGCACTTAATCAGATGCACTACTGCCCATTCCCCAGCAAGGCAATTTTTTATCCATCCACTCATTTATTCAACAAGTGTTACAGAGGTTGAGTCAAATAACAGAGTTCAGAATCAAGGTTATGGGCTACCACCAATAGGTGGTCCAACAAGGAGAGCATATGACTTGAGAATGTGAGGTCCTAAGTTTGATCCCTGGCATCACATGTGCTAGAGTGATGCTCTCCTTCTCTTTCGTGTTACTATGGTAACATGTGTGCTCAGGTACACCACTGACTGAACCCATAAATAAATGTTTTTTTTTTTTATATTTATTTTCCCTTTTGTTGCCCTTGTTTTTTATTGTTGTTGTAGTTATATTATTGTTGTTGTTATTGATGTCATCTTTGTTAGATAGGACAGAGAGAAATGAAGAGAGGAGGGGAAGACAGAGGAGGAGAGAGAAAGAGCCATCTGCAGACCTGCTTCACCACCTGTGAAGTGACTCCCCTGCAGGTGGGAAGCTGGGGGTTTGAACCGGGATTCTTACACTGGTCCTTATGCTTCACACCACATGCACTTAACCCACTGCGCTACCGCCTGACTCCCTAAATAAATACTTTTTAAAAAATAAAGAGGTGCTGAGCAGTGAGTGGCACACTCTGTTACCATGTGCAAGGACCCAGATTCAAGTCCTCTTCAGCAAGGGGGAAGCTTCACAAGTGATGAAGCAGAGCTGCAGATATCTCTCTCTCTCTCTCTCTCTCCCTCTCTCCCTCTCCCCCCCCTCTATTATTCTCCTCCCTCTCAATTTCTGTCTCTATCCAAAAATGGAAAGAAATGGAAAGAAAAGGAAAGGGAAGAAAACAAAAGAAAATAAAAAGATGATTGCCTGGAGAGCTGGATTATTTATTTATTTTCCCTTTTGTTGCCCTTGTTTTTCATTATTGTCATTATTGTTGTTGTCGTCGTTGTTGGATAGGAGAGACAGAAATGGAGAGAGGAGAGGAAGACAGAGAGGAGGAGAGAAAGACAGATACCTGCAGACCTGCTTCACAGCCTGTGAAGCGACTCCCCTGCAGGTGGGGAGCCAGGGGCTCGAACTGGGATCCTTACGCCGGTCCTACGCCACCTGCGCTTAGCCTGCTGTGCTACCGCCCAACTCCCCAGGGCTGGATTTTTTGTGGAGGTATTGAGCTCTAGAGATTACCCTGCTGTTGATTAAATTAAAAAAAAAAAAAAAAAACCTGGTAGGCAGCATTGAAGAGGTACTGCTCTGGCCTCAGCTGTGCCAGACATCAGACAGACTTTTCACCACCCTTCCTGAGTCCACTGCTTAGCCTGTGGGACCCAATTCCAAATGTTTGGGAGAGCTTGTTGGTCAAACCCAGCTTCCACCTGGTTCTTGGCCAAGCCTGATCAGCTGTGATTTCTGGCTGGGAGCCCCATGTTGGACGAAGGGGAGTGCTGTGAGGACTGGACTATGCCCCACCCCCACCCCACTCTGCAGGACCTCAGCATTCAGGACAGCTTTTTCTGGAAGTAGAGCTCCTGTGTGCCAGGCTGTTCAGAAGCATAGCCAATGTGGGTCTCCACTTGTACCTTAGAGTGCTGAGGTGACTTAGCCCCAGGCAACATGGCCGCCACATCTATAGGCTTCAGCCTACAGTGGACCACGCAGGGGGGAGAGAGAGGACACTGAGGAGTCGAGACTGACTGCTCCTGCTCTGCTCAGCCTCTGAGTCTTGTGATGCTGAAACTCAAGCACCCCCTGACTAGGCAAGATATTAATAAGCCTGGCAGGTCTCCAGGGAGGTGGATCTGCCAGAGGCCAGAGCAGAAGGACTCCTTCCTACCTAGCCCACTGGCCTGACTCTCTCTCCGTATGTTCACAATGGGCCCCACATTCCTCAACTTCTTCCCCACTCCCAATTCCCATACCTCTATGACTCATCCTCTCCCAGCACTCATTCTTGTGGGGTACACCCTACCTCTAAGCAGGCAAATCTCTCAGAACCAAGGGAAACTGTCTAGAAAGGACCAGACAGAAAAAGCCAAAATGCATGGAGGGGACAGAGGTTCATATGACCAGAAGGTGGTGCTCTGTGGTTCAAATTCTAGCTCTCATTCTAACTTAGTAACTTGGGACAAATCATCTAATAACTGAAGTCTCGGGTTCTCAATATTTAAAATGGGGTGAGGGGGTCCCAACAGCTCTGTTCTAGATTTTTGTGAGACCCAGTAAAATGGTTGTCACAAAGGGAAAGTCTGGGGAATGACTGTTGCTTCTCTGTTCCCCACTGGAGCCTATGCTGCTCTCTGCTGACTGGCCAGTTGGGTTTCTGTCCCACAGTGCTCTCTACTGGTCAAATATGGCTATTGCATAGGTTTCACGGACTGATCCCCAGATAACAAAAAATAACAATAAATATTTAAATAAAAATGAGTATTTTCTTTCTTTAAAACTTTACTTATTTATTTTATTTTCTTATATTTATTTTATTTATTTTACCTTTTGTTGCTCTTGTTTTTTATTGTGTTGTAGTTATTACTGTTGTTATTTATGTCGTTGTTAGATAGGACAGAGAGAAATGGAGAGAGGAGGGGAAGACAGAGAGGGAGAGAGAAAGATAGACACCTGCAGACCTGCTTCACCGCCTTTGAAGCGACTCCCCTGCAGGTGGGGAGCCGGGGGCTCGAACTGAGATCCTCACACCCGTCCTTGCGTTTTGCGCCACCCACGTGCGCTTAACCTTCTGCGCTACCGTCCGACTCCCAAGACTTTTTTTTTCCCCTTTTGTTGCCCTTGTTGAAGACTTTATTTTTTAATTATAGAAACAGGAGAGAGAAAAAAAAAACAGAGCATTACTCTGGTACAGGTGCTGCCAAGAATTAAACTTGGTACTTCATGTTTATGTCCAATGCTTTATCCACTGTTCCACCTCCCAGATGACAAAAAACAGGTCTTTTCCGATTAACTTAAGTTTGTTATCCCTATCATATACCAGTTTGAAGGGCAGGACAAGTTTAGTTTGTCACCTATGACCTATGTCATATCCTGTCCTGGGCCCTGCCTCCTTCTATCTGGACAAGCTACCCCCACCTTGATTTTCCAAGACCTCATCTGTAAATGGAAATATGAAGCCTTGAAGGTCATTCGTAAGAAGTGGGTTCTGAGAAGATGGAAATGATATTTTAAATGTGTTTATTATTGTTGATTAAACATTTCATGTACACATACATATATACAACTCATGGCACAGACACCATAGTTTATCTGCTCCTCCATCCTTCCCTCTGATAACCACCATAGTTTTACAAAGTTTAATAGATAGTAGCTTTTCCAAATTTGCTGACTGTAGTTGTCTAAATATAAAATATCAAGTATTGCAAATATAAATGAGACCATCGGGTGGAGCTACGAGCAGCAGATCGCTTTCTCTCCTCTCCTCTCCTCTCCTCTCCCGGATCAACTAGGAATACCAAAGGAGACCACCTGGGACCGAAACAAGACAGGACTAGAATGACCACAGGAACCCAGTAAATCACCAGTGAGTACAAACACGTGTGGCTGGTGACAGAGAGGAAAGAGGGGCCTAAGGAGAGATTAAGTGATTGCTAACAGTCCAGCAGTTTATCAGTTGAGACACCACCTCCAGTCTGCTCCACCAACAAGGGGACAGCTTAACGGAGGAGAGAACCCCCCAGAGACTCACCAAGTGCAACTCTGAGTCTCCATTGCTACTACCCTCAGAATCTGGAGCAGCGACAGGAAGGGACACCAGGGGACAGAGATCTAACCAGGAAACTCAAAAGACCTATACCTCGGTGGCATAACTGAGGGGCTGTGAAAGTCTCTTTGCATAAACACTGGATTATCTCTGCCACACCCTGCTTTATCTCTTGGTCAGGAGTCAGTGATTAAGCTAAGAAGCCTATTGATAGTTTAAAAGCCCTCAGGCTCCCATAGCCTACAGGGAAGGAAAAAAAAAGAGGCTTTTACACCACTGAGCTTCAACTCAGGGATTGAAAAAAAAACTGTTAACTTCCACCACGGTAAACCCTTTAATTAAATTACTTAGACACAAGTCAATCCAGGCAATAGCGATCAATAATTTGAAAAGTACTGATAAAGGGAACTCATAACATAATATATAAAATGGTTAAAACAACAAGAAAAAATATTGGAGAATCGAACCAGGACAAGAGTCCAGCTAAAAGTCCTCCAGAGGGTGAAGCACAAAATAACAAGTTCAACATCCAAACATTAGCTAAGGAAATAATAACAGGAGTGAGTAAAGAATTTGAAAAAATTGTAATCAGAAATACAGGAACAACAAATGAGAATATGGAAGAAAATACTAATTATCTCATGGTTATTAGAGAGCTGAAAGCTGAAATCTCTGAGCTAAGAATGCAACTAGCTGAACAAGCTAAAACAGTATCAGAGCAGGGCAACAAAATAGATGAACTCCAGAAAACAGTAGAGGGCAGAGAGAATAGAATCTATGAGGCTGAAGATAGAATTAGCAAGATTGAGGATGAATTAGAGACAACTAAAAAAGAAGTAAGAGATCTCAAAAAGAGATTAAGAGATGCTGAAAACAACAACAGAGTCCTATGGGATAACTTCAAAAGAAACAATATACGCATTATTGGCATACCAGAGGAAGAAAGAGAAGGAGAGGAAGAAAGCATTTTCCAGGCCATAGTAGCTGAAAACTTCTCTAGTCTAGACAATATCAAAGATATAAAAATTCAAGAAGCCCAGAGGGTCCCAAACAGAATTAACCCAGACCCAAAGAGACCAAGACATATCATACTTAGAATGGAAAGGAATAAGGATAAAGAAAGGATCCTGAAGGCTGCAAGAGAAAAACAAAGAGTCACCTACAGAGGAAAACCCATAAGATTAGCAGCAGACTTCTCCATACAAACACTACAGGCCAGAAGAGAATGGCAAGACATCTATCAAGTGCTCAATGAGAAAGGCTTTCAGCCAAGAATACTATATCCTGCTAGACTGTCATTCAGACTAGATGGAGGCATCAAAACCTTCTCAGACAAGCAAGAGTTCAAGGAATCAACCATCACCAAGCCTGCCCTGAAAGAAGTTCTGAAAGGTCTGCTATAAACAACCAGACCACCACAAATAGGACATATATAAAACACTCTAAAACTCTACAAGAATTGTGTTAAAATATCTTCAATCTTTGATATCAATAAATGTCAATGGCCTGAATTCACCTATTAAAAGACACAGAGTGGGAAGATGGATCAGAAAACACAACCCAACAATATGTTGTCTACAGGAAACCCACCTAACTCAACAAGACAAACAGACTTAAAGTGAAAGGATGGAAAACTATCATACAAGCCAATGGCCCACAAAAAAGGGCAGGAGCAGCTATTCTCATATCTGACATGATAGACTTTAAAATAGATAAGATTAAAAAAGATAGGAATGGACACTACTTAATGCTCAGAGGATCAGTAAATCAAGAGGACTTAACAATTATTAACATCTATACACCCAATGAGAAGTCATCTAAATACATCAAACTTCTAATGAAAGAGCTACAGCAATATATTAACAGTAACACAATCATAGTAGGGGACTTCAACACCCCACTCTCTCAACTTGACAGATCATCCAGGCAGAAAGTCAATAAAGACATAAGGGAGCTAAATGAAGAGATAGATAAACTAGAACTATTGGACATTTTCAGAGTCATTCATCCCAAGAAACTGGAATACACATTTTACTCAAATCCACATGGGTCATTCTCAAGGATAGACCATATATTAGGCCACAAAGACAGCATCAGCCAATTCAAGAGGATTGAAATCATCCCAAGCATCTTCTCAGACCACAGTGGAATAAAACTAACACTTAACAATCAACAAAAGATTAGTAACAGTCCCAAAATGTGGAAGCTCAACAGTACACTTCTTCATCATTTTTTTATATTTATTTTATTTATTTATTCCCTTTTGTTGCCCTTGTTGTTTTATTGTTATAGTTATTATTGTTGTTGTCGTTGTTGGATAGGACAGAGAGAAATGGAGAGAGGAGGGGAAGATAGAGAGGAGGAGAGAAAGATAGACACCTGCAGATCTGCTTCACTGCCTGTGAAGCGACTCCCTTGCAGGTGGGGAGCCGGGGTTCGAACCGGGATCCTTATGCCGGTCCTTGTGCTTTGCGCCACTTGTGCTTAACCCGCTGCGCTACAGCCTGACTCCCAACAGTACACTTCTTAACAACTTCTGGGTCAAAGAGGAAATCAAGGAAGAAATCAAAATGTTTTGAGAGTTCAATGAAAATATTTGGGACACAGCTAAAGCAGTCCTAAGAGGGAAGTTCATAGCTATACAAGCACACAATAGAAAACAAGAAAAAGCACAAACAAACAGCCTGATTGCACATCTTAAAGACCTAGAAAAAGAACAACAAAGGAACCCTAAAGCAACCAGAAGGACAGAAATCACTAAAGTTAGGGCAGAAATAAATAACATTGAGAATAGGAAAACCATACCAAAGATGAACAAAAGTAAATGTTGGTTCTTCGAAAGAGTAAACAAAATCGACAAAACTTTAGCCAGACTCACAAAACAAAAAAGGGAGAAGACCCAAAAAAATTGGATAGTAAATGAAAGAGGAGATATCACAACAGACACTGCAGAAATTCAACATATCATGCGAGGCTTCTATGAACAACTATATGCCACCAAGCTAGAGAACCTGGAAGAAATGGACAATTTCCTAGATACCTATCAACTTCCAAAACTAAATAAAGAGGAAGTGGATAACCTGAACAGGCCCATCACAGCTAATGAAATTGAAACAGTTATCAAAAATCTCCCCAAAAATAAAAGTCCTGGACCAGATGGTTTTACAAATGAATTCTACAAAACTTTCAAAGAAGAACTAATACCTCTATTTTTAAAAGTCTTCCAGAAGATTGAAGACACTGGAATACTCCCTGCCAGCTTCTATGAAGCCAACATCACCCTGATACCAAAAGCAGACAGGGACACAACCAAAAAAGAAAACTACAGACCAATATCTCTGATGAACATAGATGCGAAAATATTGAACAAAATTCTAGCCAACCAGATACAGCAGTATATCAAAAAGATTGTTCATCATGACCAAGTGGGGTTTATCCCAGGCATGCAAGGTTGGTTTAATATACGTAAATCCATCAATGTAATCTACCACATCAACAAAAGCAAGACCAAAAACCACATGGTCATATCAATAGATGCAGAGAAAGCCTTTGACAAAATACAACATCCCTTTATGATCAAAACACTACAAAAAATGGGAATAGATGGAAAATTCCTGAAGATAGTGGAGTCTATATATAGCGAACCTACAGCCAACATCATACTCAATGGTGAAAAACTGGAAGCATTTCCACTCAGATGAGGTACTAGACAGGGCTGCCCACTATCACCATTACTATTCAACATAGTGTTGGAAGTTCTTGCCATAGCAATCAGGCAGGAGCAAGGAATTAAAGGCATACAGATTGGAAGAGAAGAAGTCAAACTCTCCTTATTTGCAGATGACATGATAGTATACATGGAAAAACCTAAGGAATCCAGCAAGAAGCTTTTGGAAATCATCAGGCAATACTGTAAGGTGTCAGGCTACAAAATTAACATTCAAAAGTCAGTAGCATTCCTCTATGCAAACACTAAGTTAGAAGAAATTGAAATCCAGAAATCAATTCCTTTTACTATAGCAACAAAAACAATAAAATATCTAGGAGTAAACCTAACCAAAGAAGTGAAAGACTTGTATACTGAAAATTATGAGTCACTACTCAAAGAAATTGAAAAAGACACAAAGAAGTGGAAAGATATTCCATGTTCATGGGTTGGAAGAATTAACATCATCAAAATGAATATATTACCCAGAGCCATCTACAAATTTAATGCTATCCCCATCAAGATCCCAAGCACATTTTTTAGAAGAATAGAAAAAAATGCTACAAATGTTTATCTGGAACCAGAAAAGACCTAGAATTGCCTAAACAATCTTGAGAAAAAAGAACAGAACCGGAGGCATCACACTCCCAGATCTCAAACTGTATTATAGGGCCATTGTCATCAAAACTGCTTGGTACTGGAACATGAATAGACACACCAGTGGAATAGAATTGAGAGCCCAGAAATGAGGCGCCACATTTATGGACATCTAATCTTTGACAAAGGGGCTCAGACTATTCAATGGGGAAAGCAGAGTCTCTTCAACAAATGGTGTTGGAAACAATGGGTTGAAACATGTGGAAGAATGAAACTGAATCACTGTATTTCACCAAATACAAAAGTAAATTCCAAGTGGATCAAGGACTTGGATGTTAGACCAGAAACTATCAGATACTTAGAGGAAAATGTTGGCAGAACTCTTTTCCGCATAAATTTTAAAGACATTTTCAATGAAACAAATCCAATTACAAAGAAGACTAAAAAGCAAGTATAAACCTATGGGACTACATCAAATTAAAAAGCTTCTTCACAGCAAAAGAAACCACTACCCAAACCAAGAGACCCCTCACAGAATGGGAGAAGATCTTTACATGCCATACATCAGATAAGAGTTTACTAACCAACATATATAAAGAGCTTACCAGACTCAACAACAAGACAACAAATAACCCCATCCAAAAATGGGGGGAGGACTTGGACAGAATATTCACCACAGAAGAGATCCAAAAGGCCGAGAAACACATGAAAAAATGCCCCAAGTCTCTGATTGTCAGAGAAATGCAAATCAAGACAACAATGAGATATCACTTCACTCCTGTGAGAATGTCATACATCAGAAAAGGTAACAGCAGCAAATGCTGGAGAGGGTGTGGGGTCAAAGGAACCCTCCTGCACTGCTGGTGGGAATGTCAGTTGGTCCAACCTCTGTGGAGAACAGTCTGGAGAACTCTCAGAAGGCTAGAAATGGACCTACCCTATGACCCTGCAATTCCTCTCCTGGGGATATATCCTAAGGAACCCAACACATTCATCCAAAAAGATCTGTGTACACATATGTTCTTGGCAGCACAATTTGTAATAGCCAAAACCTGGAAGCAACCCAGGTGTCCAACAACAGATGAGTGGCTGAGCAAGTTGTGGTATATATACACAGTGGAATACTACTCAGCTGTAAAAAATGGTGACTTCACCGTTTTCAGCCAATCTTGGATGGACCTTGAAAAAATCATGTTGAGTGAAATAAGTCAGAAACAGAAGGATGAATATGGGATGATCTCACTCTCAGGCAGAAGTTGAAAAACAAGATCAGAAAAGAAAACACAAGGGAGTCGGGCTATAGCGCAGCGGGTTAAGCGCAGGTGGTGCTAAGCTCAAGGACCGGCGTCAGGATCCTGGTTCGAGCCCCTGGCTCCCCACCTGCAGGCAGGTCCCTTCACAGGCGGTGAAGTAGGTCTGCAGGTGTCTGTTTTTCTCTCCCCCTCTCTGTCTTCCCCTCCTCTCTCCATTTCTCTCTGTCCTATCCAACAACAACAACATCAATAATAACTACAACAACAAAACAACAAGGGCAAAAAAAGGGAATAAATAAATAAAATTTTTTTAAAAATTAAAAAAAGAAAAGAAAACACAAGTAGAACCTGAAATGGAATTGGCATATTGCACAGTATTCTGCAGTATTCTGGGGCACAGTATCCTCTCTGCAGTATCATGCCAGAGAGGATGATCGTAGTGTGGAAGCGCTCGCGCCCCATGAGGAGCTGGCCAGTCTTGCAATGATGTTATTCCTCGCGCCCACCTTTGCTGCAGTTTTTAGATGTTCGTGAAATGACAGAGTGCGATCGAGAGTAACGCCAAGATAGACTGGCTGGGCTTCATGCCGGATTCTCGTATCGCCAAGCTGCACATTAAGCTCATAAGTGCTCTGGTAAGAGAGAGAGACAGAGAAACTGAGAGAGAATGACAAGTACAGAGAGATACCTGCACTATTGCTTCACTGCTCAAGAAGCTTCCCCCCAGCAGGAACTGGGGACTTAAGCCCTGGACATTGCACATTGTAACATATGCACTCAACTGAGTGTGTCACTGCATGGCCCCTGGTTCTGGGAATTATACAGCAACTTCCTGTATACAAGGTAGCGTTGTTTTCGACGGGCTATGTTGTTTTCGCCAGGCTGGCTTCACGGACGGGTAACAGACGACCAGGGACTCATGGTTGAGCTGTAGGCAGTATCTCTTTATTCATGCAGGACGCAGCACAATCTAAGAGGAGCTAAGTTAAACTCAAAGTACAGTACTCTAAAACTCACAATGCTGTCTTTATATATACTTGCCAAGTAGGGTGGAAACAGGATGTGACATAGAGAGGGTAGAGAGAAAAGTGACTGGCGAAAATCAGAGTGTGACAAGGGGGGGGTGGAGCAGGCGAGAATCCTATCACTGAACCACCAATGCCCTGGAGGGAGGTGCTTGTTAACAGTGGTTATGTAAATAGAATGCAGTGATTATGTAAATAGAATAGTGTTAAGCAGGGGGGATTTAAACCAAATGAAACAGAAGGGGTCTCATGCATACCAACAAGGTAGACGCTTTACTGCATGAGTCGACTCCCTGTACCTCACCCCCAATGTGTTTTTCCTTTCTCCATTTCAGGGTGTACCTACTAGGGCTCCATCAGTTACCCCACTACTGGCATTCCCTCTAAAAGGCTTACACCATCCTTACAAAATGATCACAAATTTGGTTTAAGATGAGATTTTACCACAGTTATGCACTTTGGTCCTACTGACCTAATGATTTCATTAACAGCAGATAAATAAATAACCAACCGCCCAACACTGGACTATAGTGCCTCGCTATCCTGGAGGCAGCCTGCCTTCTCCACCCAGATTCCTATGTGGCCCAGGGCCTCCACCTGACTGTGTAGCAGACACCACCCAGCTAACCCCATGGGGGCTCATGAAAGGCCATCCCATCTCCAGCCCAGCCTCAGATGTGTATCTACAAAGGTCTAGTATTGTCACCAAGAAGGCAAAATGCTAGGTGTCCCTACTGCTAATAGGGGTGGGGGCAGGGAAGGACTTTGTTTATTACTCTTGTGGGGTAGTGTTCCTCCTAAAAAAATAATAATAATAAAAAAATTTAAAAAGTCACGATGAAGTCCTAAACACCAGTGTCTAGGGATGTGACCTAATTTGGAAAGAGGATCTTCACTTAAACTGAGGTCACTGGTGGGGGGGGGGGAGGAAGACTCCTAATCCAATGTGACTGGTGCCTTCATAATCAGGAGGAATGTGGACACCAACATAGGAATGCTCAGAGAGAGGAAGGTAATGGTTGAAACAGGGAGAGAGAGGTGACATCAAGACAGGACTGGCTAAGTAGAGGAAGGCACCTACAAACCCAGCAGTGCCCGAGGCTACCCAGGACTGGACAGAGGCCTTTCTTCTCAGAGCAGGTCAGCCCTGCTGCCATCTTGATGTATAAGCCCTCCCACCTACCCACCAACCCCAGTTTGCAGCATTCAGCCTCCCAACAGTCTGCAGAAGACTGACACACAGGCCCTTCAGACATGCAAAAGATGAGCCCTGCCTTCCTCGTGGTATTTCCAGCTCAGGTTCAAAACTACAAAGCTTTTTTTTTAAAGAATTTAATTATTTATTCATGAGAAAGATAGGAAGAGAGAGAGAAAGAACCAGACATCACTCTGGTACATGTGCTACCAGGGATTGAACTCAGGATTGAACTACTGTACCACCTCCCAGATCACAACTTTTTCTTTTTCTTCAAAAATATTTTTTCTTTTTTGACTCCAGGGTTATTTCTGGGACTCGGCGCCTGCACTACGAGTTCACTGCTCCTGGAGCCTATTTTTCCCTTGTTGTTGCGCTTGTTGTAGTTGTTATTGTTGATATAGCTGTTGTTGTTGGATAGGACAGACAGAAATTGAGAGGAGGGGACGACAGAGAGGAGGAGAGAAAGATAAACACCTGCAGACCTGCTTCACCGCTTTCGAAGCAACCCCCTGCAGGTGGGGAGCTGGGGGCTTGAACCGGGATCTTTATGCCCCCCCTTGTGCTTTGTTCCATAGGGGCTTAACCTGCTCCACTACCGCCCAGCCCCCTCAAAAATATTTTTATTCATTTATTTATTTATTAGGATAGACACAGAGAAAAACTGAGAGGAAAGGGAGACAAGATCTGCAGCACTGTTTCAACTCTCATGAAGCCCCACACACACACATTTGGGGACCAGGGGCTTGAACCTGGGTCCTTGAGCACTGTAATGTGTGTACTTAACCAGGTATGCCCTGACCTGCCCCCCGCTTTTATAATTTTTTAAATTATTTTATTTTATTCATTTTACCAGAGCACCACTCTGCTTTTCCTTATAGTGATACTGGGGATTGAACCTAGGAACTTTGGTGCTTTAGGCATGAGAGTCTTTCTGCATAACCATTATGCTTCTCCACAGTCTACCTTTTTTTCTCTTCTTTTTTTGGTATACCCTACCTCTTTTTATCTTAGCTACTTATTTCTTTTCACCTGCAACATGCCTAAAATAGTTTCTTTTCTTTCTTTCTTTCTTTTTTTTTTTTTTTTGCCTCCAGTGTTATTGCTGGGACTCGGTGCCTGTACTACAAATCCACTGCTCCTGGAAGCTATTTTTCCCATTTTTGTTGCCCTTGTTGTTACCGTTATTATTATCGCTGTTGTTGTTGTAGGATAGGACAGAGAGAAATCGAAAGAGGAGGGGAAGACAGAAAGGGGGAGAGAAAGATAGACACCTTCAGACCTGCTTCACTGCCCGTGTAGAGACCCCCCTGCAGGTGGTGAACCAGGGGCTCAAACTGGAATCCTTATGCTGGTCCTTGCGCTTTGCACCATGTGCGCTTAACCCACTGTGCTACCGCTCAACCCCTAGTTTCAAATTTTAAAAAGGAATGAAAATCCCAGGAGCTCCAGTGCCACAGTCGGTTAGTGCCCGGTGCTTACACAGGACTGAAAATACCCTAACCCAAGGCTTACTCTTATTTTTACATTTCTGATTTTTTTTTTTCCAGGGCATTGCTCGACTCTGGCTTAGTAGGTACTTAAAACTGAACCTGAGCCCTCAGAGCCTCAGGCACAAGAGTTCTTTTGCATAACCATCATTATGCTTGTCTTTCCTCTTGAGTTTCACAGACTCAGATCATCTCTAAACCAAGTGTCAACTCTAGTTGTCTAGCTCTGGAGACCCTGCCGTCTTCTTTATGCTCCCCTCTTTGATCTTCACACCATCACCATAGGCTGACACTGTGTGTTTATTTGTTTATGATCTGTATCTCTATCCAGAGAATTTCTGTTTTCTCCTTATGTTTCCTTCCCCCTTTCTTTCTTTCTTTCTTTCTTTCTTTCTTTCTTTCTGCTTATTTTTTTTCCATTTTTGTTGCCCTTGTTGTTGTTATTATTGTTATTGCTGTTGTTTTTGGATAGGACAGAGAGAAATCGAGAGAGGAGGGGAAACAGAGAGGAGACGAGAAAGACACCTGCAGACCTGCTTCACTACTTGTGAAGCAACCCCCTCCGCAAGCGGGAAGCCAGGGGCTGGAACTCGGATGCTTATGCCAGTCCTTGCTTCATGCCACGTGAGCTTAATCTGCAGCGCTACTGCCCACCCCTCCCCCTTTATTATTTTTTATTAACTTTATTTATTCATTAGCTAGAGACAGTCAGAAATTAAGAGGTCAGGGAGAGATAGGGAAAGAAACAGACACCTGCAGCACTACTTCACCACTCACAAAGCTTTACCCCGGGGATGGGGACCAGGGGTTCAAAGCTGGGTCCTTGTGCATTGTAACCTGTGCCCTCAACTAGATGCACCACCACCTGGCCCCTCTCCTTATGTTCCCCCAGTGCCAATAGTAGTTGGGATTTAACTGGTATTCAATAAATATTTGTAGGGTGGATGGGTGGTTGGATGAGTGGATAGATGGGCAGATCAGGAAATTCATATGTTAATGAGATAGTGGCTAGATGAATGGATGATTGACAGGATAGAGGGGTAGATGAACAGGGTGGGTAGATGGACAGATAGATAGGTAGGCAGGTGGGTGAGAGAGTTAATTCACCAACTCACATCACCAGATACATGTGACGGCTTCCTTCCCTTAACATTTAATGGGTTACAGAGTAGGGGCTAGGTGATGGCACACCTGGTTGAGTGCATGAGTTACAATGTACAAGGACCCAGGTTCAAGCCCCTAGTCCCCACCTACAGGGGGAAAGTTTTACAAGTGGTGAAGCAGTGCTGCTGGTATCTCTCTGTCTCTCTTCTTCTCTATCTCCCTCTTTCTTCTCGATTTATGACTGTCTCTATCCAATAAATAAATAAAGATAATAAAAAATTTTAAAATAGGTTGGGGGGCGGGCAGTAGCACAGCAGGTTAAGCACACATGGCGCAAAGCACAAGGAGCAGCATAAAGATCCCGGTTGGAGACCCCGGCTCCCCACCTTCAGGGGGGTTGCTTCACAGGCAGTGAAGCAGATATGCAGGTGTCTTTCTCTCCCCCTCTCTGTCTTCCCTTCCTCTCTAGATTTCTCTCTGTCCTATCCAACAACAATGACAACAGTAATAATAACAACAACTATCAACAACAATGGCCTCTGGGAGCAGTGGATTGTTAGTGCAGGCACCCTGGAGGCAAAAATATATATTTATATAGGTTACAGGGCACAGGATGGAAATAAAAGCAGAGATGGATTCTTACCCTTATATACACTGGAGTCACAATGTGAAAAGTCCTTTCCCTTGGGTCTAGGGTGCCTTTCCATTGAAACACACCAGCTGCTTTCATGTCAGGGAGGGCTTGTCTCAGGCTTTCCAGGAAATAGAAGGCTCCTGACTGTGTACTTGGGCTGCCCAGACAAGGCTGCTCTTAAGCTGGCTGACTTCACACATTCTTCAGGCCTTAGCTGAGGTATCTCCGGTATTCCTCCGGGATGGCCTGTGGCCCAGCCAGCCTCTGGTCTCCCTGCACTATTACTCATGTGTGATAGATAGTTTGTCCTTGTTCACACCACCAACTCCTGTGCCTTGTTCAGAGAACATGGAAAGTCTGTTCTGCATTTATTCCCCAAGCCTGGCATAACACCTGCACACAGATGCTCCATGCACATCCTATTTGCCATGGGAATTTCCTTTCCATGACTTTGAGACCAAGGGCAGGTAGAAGGGTGGCAAATAGGAGGCAGTGACCTAGAAACCAAAGCGTGAGTTAGGGGAAGGTTCATGGATGACTTCAGAGGGAAGGTCTGAGCCTGTACTTGAGACAAAAGGGCAGAGTTGCATCCAGAACCAGCCTCATCCCTGCCAGCCCCAGGACACCATCATCAGAACTATCCCACCCACCCACCCCCAAAACACACACATACACACACACACACACACACACACACACACACATTTTGTCAGGCTGCCCCAGAATACAAGAACAGACCAGGTAGCTCTTACTCAATTTATTTAATGACTGTTTGCTACTGTGCTCCTGTGATTTGCATTCTCTAAGGACTCATACACTGTGTTTTCACAGTAGCTATTTCTACATGTTTGTTTTGCTTTGTTTTTAGATAGAGAGATAGTGAAAGAGACCACAGAGCACTGAAGTGTCTTCCTTCAATGTGGTGGGGGCAGGGCTTGAACCTGGGCAACCCACATGGCAAAACAGAGCACTATCCAAGTGAGCTATTTCAGGGGCTGGGTGGTAGTGCACCTGATTGAGCATACATGTTACAGTGCGCAAGGACCGAGGCTCGAACCCCCGGTCCCCACCTGCAGGGGGAAAGCTTTCAAGTGTTAAAGCAGAGCTGCAGGTGTCTCTCTATCTCTCTCCCTCTCTACCACCCCTCCCTCTCGATTTCTGGCTATCTCTATTCAATAAATAAAGCTAATAAAAATTAAAAAAAAAAGCCAAGTGAGCTATTTCACCAGCATTATTTCTACATCTTCTTTGGAGAAATGTCTATATGATTTGTTTTACCAGAGCACTGCTCAGCTCTGCCTTATTGTGGTACTGGGGAGTGAACCTGGGATCTCAGAGCCTCAGACATGAAAGTTTTTTGGGGGCAGGGGTAGATAACGTAATGGTTATGCAAAGAAACTCTCAAGTCTAATGCTCCAAAGTGGCAGGTTCAATCCCTTGTGGCACTATAAACCAGAGCTGAACAATGCTCTGGTAAAAAAAAAAAAGAAAAGAAAAAGAAAAAGAAGAAGAAGAAGGAGAAGAAAAGAAGTCGTTTCGTATAAACATTATGCTATCTCTCCAGTCTCCTGTGTCCACTTTAAAACTGAATTGTTGTAGCCCAGGAGGTGTTGCAGTGGATAAGGTGTAAGGTTCAAAACATGAAGTCCCAAGTTTTATGGCATAAAAATGCCCCCTCTCTGTTATTAATATAATAAATAATATGTAGATCTTAGTTTTAAAATGAGTTGTCTTTTTGTTGTGGAATTGTAGAGTTTCTTAAAATCCTCTAGCCATGGGACTGGGTGGCGATGCATCTGGTTGGGTGCTCATGTGACGAAGGATAAGGATCCCGAGCCCCCGGCTCCCCACCACCTGGGGGGAAGCTTTACAGGCGGTAAAGCAGAGTTGCAGGTGTCTCTCTGTCTCTTTCCCTCTCCTCTTCCTTCTCAATTTCCAGTAAATAAAAATAATATTTAAAAAAAATACTCTAGGGGACCGGGTGGTAGCTCACAGGGTTAAGTGCACAGGGTGCGAATTGTAAGAACTCACACAAGGATCCTGGTTCAAGCCCTTGGCTCCCCACCTACAGGGTGTCTATCTTCCTCTCTATCTTCCCCTCCTCTCTCAATTTCTCTCTGTCTTATCCAACAACACCAACAAAATGAAAAAAATGACCATCAGCAGCAGTGGATTTGTAGTACAGGCACTGAACCCCAGCAATAACCCTGGAGGCAAAAAAAAAATGTGGTCCGGGAGGTGGTGCAATGGATAAAGCATTGGACTCTCAAGCATGAGGTCCCACGTTCAATCTCCAGCAGCACATGTACCAGAGTGATATTTGGATCTTTCTCTCTCTCTCTCTCTTTCTCATTAATAAATAAATAAAAACTTTTTCTTAAAAAAAAAAAAAGACTCTAAATATTAGGGGCCTGGCAGTAGTGCATTCAGTTGAGCACACATGTTACCATGCACAAGAACCTGGGTTCAAGCCCCAGGTCCCCACCTGTAGGGGGAAAGCTTCATGAGCAGTGAAGCAGTGCTGCAGATCTCTCTCTGTCTCTCTCTCTCCCTCTCTCCCTGCCTCCCGGTTTCCCCCTTTTTCTTCTCAGTTTCTCTCTGTCTCAATCCAACTAAATAAATAAAATATTTTTAATATTTATTTATTTATTTATTTATTCCCTTTTGTTGCCCTTGTTGTTTTATTGTTGTAGTTATTATTGTTGCTGTAATTATGTCATCATTGTTGGATAGGACAGAGAGAAATGGAGAGAGGAGGGGAAGACAGAGAGGGGGAGAGAAAGACACCTACAGACCTGCTTCACCGCCTGTGAAGCGACTCCCCTGCTGGTGGGGAGCTGGGGGCTTGAATTGGGATCCTTACAGCAGTCCTTGCACTTTGCGCCACCTGCACTTAACCTGCTGCGCTACCACCCGACTCCCATAAAATATTTTTAAATACTCTAGATAATAAATCTTCATCAGATGTGTGACTTAAAAATATTCTCGTCTATGTGGTCTTTTCAATTTCTTGAGTGTCTTTTTATCCCTTGATGTACTAAAGCCTTTTTTTTTTTTTTTTTTACCAGAACACTGTTCAGCTCTGGCTTATGGTGGTGTAGAGGATTGAACTTGGAACTTTGGAGCTTCAGGCATGAGAGTCTGTTTGCATAACCATTATGCTATCTACCCCCCACACTGTCTTTTTGTGTTTTTTTGTTGTTTTTTTTTTTACCAGAGCAGTGCTCCTCTCTGGCTTCTGGTGGTGCAAGGAATTGAACCTGGGACTTCAGAGTCTCAGGCATGAAAATCTCTTTGCATATCCCTGCCCTTTTTTTTTTCTTTTTTGAGGGGGAGGAGGGGAGAGTCGGAGACTGAGGCCTCACACATACAGAGGGATACTCAACATGCCAGCACACTTTTTTCATTCAGCTAGAGAGACAGAAAGGAAAAAGACACCACAGCACCAGTGCTTCCTCTGTTGCCATTAGTACCTTCCTTTTTTTTTTTTTTTAAGAAGAGAGATATAGAGAGAAAGATATGTAGAGACACAGCACATTGGTCAGTTCAGGTTTACAGTGGTGCTGGGGATCGAAACTGTGACCTCAGAGCCTCAGGTATGAAAATCTTTTGCATAACAATTATGCTGTCTCCTCAGCCCACCATAGCACCTTTCAGGTGGTGAAAGAATTTGAACCTGGGTCAAATGCATGGCACCCTGCCAAGTGAGATATCTCTCTGACCCAGATGTTTTAAATTTTCTTGAAGTTCAATTTCTCTATATTGACCTTTGTTACTTGTGCTTTCACTGTCACTTAAGAAATCATTGCTGTGAGGGGAGTCGGAGGTTAGCACAGCGGGTTAAGCGCACGTGGCACAAAGCGTGAGGACCGGCATAAGGATCCCAGTTCAAGCCCCCGGCTCCCCACCTGCAGGGGAGTCGCTTGACAGGTGGTGAAGCAGGTCTGCAGGTGTCTGTCTTTCTCTCTTCCCCTTTCTGTCTCCCCTCCTGTCTCCGTTTCTCTCTGTCCTATCCAACAAGGACAACAGTAATAATAACAACAACAATAAAACAAGGGCAACAAAAGGAAATAAATATATTTTTAAAAAAATTATTGCTGTGGTCCAGGAGGTGGCGCAGTGGCTAAGGCACTAGACTGTCAAGCATGAGGTGCTGAGTTTGATCCCTGGCAGCACATGTACCAGAGTGATGGCTGGTTCTTTCTCTCCTCCTATCTTTCTCATGAATAAATAAATAAATATTAAAAAAAAAAAAAAAAGAAAGAGGGGAGTCGGGCTGTCGCGCAGCGGGTTAAGCGCAGGTGGCGCAAAGCACAAGGACCGGCATAAGGATCCCGGTTTGAGCCCCCGGCTCCCCACCTGCAGGGGAGTCGCTTCACAGGCGGTGAAGCAGGTCTGCAGGTGTCTATCTTTCTCTCTCCCTCTCCGTCTTCCACTCCTCTCTCCATTTCTCTCTGTCCTATCCAACAACGACAACAACAATAATAACTACAACAATAAAACAACAAGGGCAACAAAAGGGAATAAATAAATTAAATAAATAAAAAATGAATAAATAAAAAAAAGAAAAAATAAAAAAAAGAAAGAAGTCATTGCTAAATCCAAAATTATGTGGAACTTTTCCTCGTGTGTTCTAAGAGTTTTATTTATTTTTCATTTTAATATATTTATTTGATAGAAACAGCTAGATATCAAGAGGGAATGGGGGGATAGAGAAGAGAGATGGAGAGCCCTGCTTCACCACTCATGCAGCTTTCCCCCTGCAGATGGGGACTGTGGGCTTGAACCTGGGTCCTTGAGCATTGCAACATGTGCGCTCAACCAGGCGCATCACCACTTGGCCCTCTATTTTGGTTCTTTTTAAAAATATGTTGGGGCCAGGTGGTGGTGCCTGGTTGAGCGCACATGATTAAATATGTTTATTTAGGGGGCCGGGTAGTGGTGGCCCGGTTAAGTGCACATATTACCAAATGCAATGACCCAGATTCGAACCCCCGCTTCCCACCTGCAGGGCGGATGCTTTATGAGTGGTGAAGCATGTCGGCAGGTGTCTTTCTCCCTTTCTCTATCTCCCCCTCCTCTCTCAATTTCTTTTTCTTTAATTTTTTATTATCTTTATTGATAGAGATAGCAAGAAATCAAGAGTAAGGGGGCTATAGAAAGGGAGAGAGATAGACACCTGCAACACTGCTTCACCATTTGTGAAGATTTCCCCCACAGGCTTCAACCTGGGTCCTTGTGCATTGTAACATGTGAGTTCAACCAGGTGTGCCACCACCCAGCCCCCTCTCTCAATTTCTTTCTGTCCTACCTAATAAAAATTAGGGGGGGGAGAAAATAGGGGCCAGGCGGTGGCACACCTGGTTAAGTGTGTGCACTACAGTGTGCAAGAACCAGGGTTCAAGCCCCTGGTCCCCACCAGCAAGGGGAAATCTTCACTAATGATGAAACAAGGTTGCAGGTGTCTCTCTGTCTCTCTACCATCTATTTCCCCCTCCCCTCTCAAGTTCTCTCTGTCTCTATCCAATAATGAATAAATAAAAAGAAAAATCCGGGGTCCGTCGGTAGCATAGCGGGTTAAGCGCATGTGGCGCGAAGCCCAAGGACCGGCGTTGCGATCCTGGTTTGAGCCCCCCGCTCCCCACCTGCAGGGGAGTCGCTTTACTGGCGGTGAAGCAGGTTTGCAGGTGTCTCTCTTTCTTTTCCCCTCTCTGTCTTCCCCTCCTCTCTCCACTTCTTTCTGTCCTATCCAACAACAACGACAGCAATAACAACAATAATATCCACAACAATATATAAAAAAAAACAAGAGCAACAAAAGGGAAAATAAATAAATAAATATTTTTAAAAAATTTTTAATGAAAAAAAATCGCGACTGAAAATTCATAGTGCCAATACTGAACCCCAATGATAGAGTTGGTGACATATATACATATTTAATTAATTTGACAGGACAAAGAGAAATTAAGACGAGGACAGGAGATAGGGAGAAAGAGAGACAAGCACAGAACTGTTTCACTGCTTGTGAAGTTCCCACCTTGCAGTTGGGGACCAGGAGATTGAGCTTGGATCCTTGAGCAGGGTAGTATGCATGCTTAGCTGGGTAAACCACAACCTGACCCCTTATTTTCATTCTTAAATTTAGATATTTGCTTAACTTTAGTGGATTTTTGTATATGTAAAGGTCCAACATCAATAGTTTGTATATAACAATAGATACCCAGTTTCCCAAGCAACATTTACTGAAGAAACTCTTTCATCCCACCCCAAAATGGCACCGTTGCTGAAACTCAAATGATGGGAGATCAGGGCTTATTCTGGATTCTACATTCTATCCCATTGGTCCACATGTCTAACCTTTTGCCAGTACTGTCATTCTTGATGAGTATACTCATGTGGAAAATTTTGGGATCAGGAAATATTTCTCAAATGTTTTCTTTTGATTCTTCTAGGTCTCTTGAAATTCAATATAAATATATCCATGAATTTTTCCATTTCTGCAAAAACACCATTAACTATTGCTAGGAATTGCCTTATATCTGTATATTACTCTGGGTAATATTGTAATCTTAATAATACTAAACTTTCCAATTCATGAACATGGTAAGTCTTTTCATTTATTAAAGTTTTTTTCCTTCTTTTTTATAAGAATTCGTTAACTGGGCAGGGATAGATAGCATAGTGGTTATGCAAAGAGACTTTCATGCCTGAGGCTCCAAAGTCCCAGATTCAATCCCCCACACCACCATAAGCCAGACCTGAGCAGTGCTCTGGTAAAAAAAAAAAAAAAAAAAAAAAAAGTTTATTTTATTTATTTTATTATTATTTACTTTGGATAGAGACAGAGAGAAGTTGAGAAGGGAAGGGGAGACAGAGAGAGAGAGAGAGAGAAATAGAGACACCTGCAACACTGTTTCACTGCTTATGAATCTTCCCCTGCAAGTGGGAACAGAGGCTTGAACCCAGGTCCTTGTGGGGTTGGGGGGGGGGGCAAATATTAAGAGCAGCTGTTGGCCCAAGGCCAATTGTTCCTTGTTTCGTGTGGATATTTCCACCTGTGCCCACCCTGTGATAACTATAAAAAGGTGGGACGAGAAGTGATTGAGGTCGCAGACTCTCCCTTTGCTTGGAAGGGTGTCAGTGGCCGAAGCTTAAGCTTCCCAATAAAGGTTCTTGCTATTGCATGTGATTCTGGTCGTCTTTGCGTGAGATTGGGACTTCTGGGCATAATAGTTCTAATCACTGTAATGTGTGCACTCAACCAGGTGTGCCACCACCCAACCCCTGATTTAATTCTTTTTATTGCTGTTAGTGATGTTTTGTATTTTTCAGTGTTTTTTAATAAATTTATTTATTTATTTATTCCCTTTTGTTGCCTTTGTTGCTTTATTGTTGTGATTATTATTGTCGTCATTCTTGGATAGGACAGAGAGAAATGGAGAGAGGAGGGGAAGACAGAGAGGGGGAGAGAAAGATAGACACCTGCAGACCTACTTCACCACTTGTGAAGCAACTCCCCTGCAGGTGGGGAGCCAGGGGCTCGAACCGGGATCCTTCTGCTGGTTCTTGCACTTTGTGCCACGTGTGCTTTAGCCACTGCTCTACCGCCTGACTCCCTATTTTTTAGTGTTTAAATATCACACATTCTTAGCTAACTTTTTTTTATTATACTTTATTTATTTATTTATTTATTTATGAGAAACATAGGAGAACGAAAGAACTAGGCATCACGCTGGTACATGTGCTGCTGGGGATTGAACTAAGGACCTCATGCTTGGGAACCCAATGCTTCATCCACTGCACCACCTCCCAGACCAACACTTAGCTAACTTTTATTCCTAAGAGTTTTATCCTTTTTCAGTCCTAAGAGCTTTTTTCTTAATCTTACTATAAGTAAATATTTTGATTTCCTTTTTCCCATTGAATATTGTCATCATGTTGAAATATAGCTAATCTTGGAATGGTGATTTTTGTTTCCTACAACTTTGCTGCATTCATTTATTAATTCTAATAGGTTTGAGCTGGATTCATCAAGATTCTCTATACAATCATGTCATCTGTGAATATAGATGGGCTTCTTCCTTTCTAGTTTTGGAAGCCTATCAATTGGTGTCCTTGCCTAATTGCTCTAGGTGAAATTTTGTGCACCTTGCCTTGATCCTGTAGGACATGGACTTCACTCCAAGCTAGACTCTTACTGCCAGGTCAACTGAATAATTGGATCAGGCAGTACTCAATTGGTGCTTCTCTACCAGGGGTGGGGGAGTACTTAGCCAAGCCTGTGAACAATGTTTGCTGGGTTACACTGTGCCCAAGCACTGTTCCTAGTGTGGAACAAAGTCATACTTGGGACAAGAGTCCCTAAACCTTCACACTTGAAAGGTGTGAGTCACTGATGGCAGAAGGCCGGACAACTTGGGCACACACTAAGCTCTATCACTTACAGCTCACTTTGTGGCTTCCTGTCTTTCTGGGGCTTATCTGGGAGGAAATCCTTGGCCACATCAGTTTAACATGTTGTCCAACAATAAGAAAATAAAATTTAAGGTGGGTGTGTAAAAAGTTTTTCATGCTAGAGGCTCCAAAGTCCAGCCTCGGGCAGGGGTAGATAGTATAATGGTTATGCAACTAGACACTCATGCCTGAGGCTCCAAAGTCCCAGGTTCAATCCCCCACACTACCATAAACCAGAGCTGAGCAATGATCTGGTAAGTAAAAAAAATAAAAAGCCCAGCTTCAGTCTCCCTCACCATCATATGCCAGAGCTGAGTAGTGCACTGGTAAAAACAAATAAACAGATTAATATTTTTAATCTTTTATTAATTGAAATTATTAACAAGATTGTAAGATAATAGGGATACAATTCACACAGTTCTCACAACCAGAGTTCCATGTCCCAACCCCTTCATTGAAAGCATCCCTATTCTTTATCCCTCTAGGTATATTGACCAAAATTATTTATGGGGTGTAAAAATTTGTGGGGGGGGAATTGCAGAAGATGAAATTTTTGGCTTCTAAATTGCTTCTCCACTGGACATGGGTGTTGGCAAATCTATCCATATCCCCAACCTGTTTCTGTCTTTCCCTAATGGAGTAGGGCTCTGAAGAGGTGATGTTCTGGGACACACTGGTGAGGTCATCTGCCCAGGGAGGTCAAGATGGCATATGGTGGGGGGGTCGGGCAGTAGCACAGTGAGTTAAGCGCACGTGGTGCCAAGCGCAAGGACCATCGTAAAGATCCCGGTTGGAGCCCTCGGCTTCCCACCTGCAGGGGAGTCGCTTCACAGGAGGTGAAGCAGGTCTGCAGGTGTCTATCTTTCTCTCCCCCCTCTGTCTTCCCCTCCTCTCTCCATTTCTCTCTGTCCTATCTAACAACGACGACATCAATAATGACAACAATAATAACTAAAGCAATAAAAAACAACAAAGGCAACAAAAGGGGGAAAAAAAGATGGCATATGGTGGGGGTTGGGGGATACCCCAGCGGGTTAAGTGCACATGGTGCAAAACACAAGAACCAGCGTATCCTTACACTTTATCCTTATCCCAGTTGGAGTCCCTGGCTCCCCACCTGCAGGAGGTTGGAGTTGCTTCACAAGTGGTGAAGGAGGTCTGCAAGTGTCTATTTTTCTCTACCCCTCTGTCTTCCCCTTCTCTCTCAATTTCTGTCTGTCCTATAAAAAAAAAAAAGTGGCATATGGTAGCATCTGCAACTTGGTGGCTGAGAGGCTATAAGATATAAAGCAGGACAAACTGTTCAATAAATAGGAACTCAAAGGTAGGAATAGAGCAGATGTAACTAGGGGGTCTCCGTGTGGAAAGAAGCTAGGACATTTATTTTAGGTATGTTCCATGTGGCCCATGACTTTAGTAATTTTTAACCTGAGCCAGATAGCTAACATGCAGGTGGACTAAAAGTATTACCTGGGAAGATGGTGTCAGAGAAATAAGTAAAATTTAAAGGGTGAGATAAAAAGTAGTTGTATTTTTAAATTTTTATTTATTTATTTATTTGAGAAAGAGAAATTGAGAGGGAAAGGGGAGAGATAGAGGGAGAGAGAAAGAGAGACTCTTGCAGCACTGCTTCACTACTTGAGAAGCTTTCCTCCTGCAGGTGGGGACCAGGAGCTTGAACTTGGGTCCTTGCACATGGTAACAAGTGTACTCAACCAGGTGTGTTACTGCCCAGTCCCAAAATTAGTTGTATTTTTTAAAACAACTTGTTCCTTGGGGTCAGGCAGTGGTATATCCTGTAAAGTTTGCATGGTACAGTATGCAGGGACCTCCGTTCAAGCTCCCAATCCCCACCTACAGTGGTGGAAGATTCACAAGCAGAGATACAGTGCTGTATAAATTCAGTTAATATATAAATATATGTGTGTATGTATTAACAACTTGTTGTTTTACATACATGGTTCACACAAAAACATTCCAGCTTAGGGAAAGAGAGAGGCAGACTGGGAGTATGGACCGACCAGTCAACGCCCATGTTCAGCGAGGAAGCAATTACAGAAGCCAGACCTTCTACCTTCTGCAACCCTCAATGACCCTGGGTCCATGCTCCCAGAGGGATAGAGAATGGAAAAGCTATCGGGGGAGGGGGTGGGATATGGAGATTGGGCGGTGGGAATTGTGTGGAGTTATACCCCTCCTACCCTATGGTTTTGTTAATTAATCCTTTCTTAAATAAAAAATAAAAAAAATAAAAAATAAAAAAAATAAAAAATAATAATAAAAAAAACATTCCAGCTGTCACTTTCATTTATTATTTCTTTAAATTTGTTATTAATAGTATGGTACAAAAGTGTAAGATTACAATATATAGTTCCTGGAGTCGGATGGTGGCACAGCGGGTTAAGCTCAAGTGGCGCAAAGCGCAAGGACCGGCGTAAGGATCCCAGTTCGAGCCCCCAGTTTCCCACCTGCAGGGGAGTCGCTTCACAGGCGGTAAAGCAGGTCTGCAGGTGTCTGTCTTTCTCTTCCCTTCCTCTCTGCATTTCTCTCTGTCCTATCCAAGAACGCCGACATCAATAACAACAATAATAACTACAAGAAAACAACAAGGGCAACTAAAGGGAATAAATAAATAAATATATTTTAAAAGTTTCAACAGTATACAGCTCCACACCACACCCACCACCAGAGTTCTGTATCCCCGCCCTCTCACCTCTCAAAGAGAACCACCAGAGTCTTTGCAAGTCTTAGAAACTGTTTGCTTCTTTTTTTTTTCAACTGTCACTTTCAAAGTTTATAGTTTCATAAAATAAATATACTTCAATTTTAACATTTTTATTATATTTTATTATACTTGACAGGACAGAGAAAGATTGGACACCTGTAGCACTGTTTCACTGCTCATGACACTTCTATCCAGGTGGAAACCAGGGGCTTGAACCCAGGTCCTTGCAATGGTAATATGTACACACAGCCAGGTGCACCACCATCCAGCCTCAACATACTTCACTCTTTTAAATCTTGGTTTTATACTTTCATAGAGCAATTCCAGAAGACTAAGTATATTTTGACACTTGGCCCACATGTGTCTGAGAAGAACATCCTAGCTGTTCTCAGCACACCAGGCATTGTTTTTGTTTATTTATTACTATTATTTAAACAACTCCATCTACCAATTATAGATTTAAACAATTCCATCTACCAATTATAGGTTTCCTTTGCATGGTGCTTCCAAGTGGTGTCCAGGAAGTCAAATCTGGGTCCTCATCCTGGTGTTCTTCCAGGTAAGCTATTCCCAGCCCATGATAATTCCTTAATATCATCTTGTATCCAGTGTCCGAATTCCTTGTTGTTCCACAAATACAACTGTACAAATTTCTTGATATTATTATTTTTTAATTATATTTATTTATTTTCCCTTTTGTTGCCCTTGTTTTTTTATTGTTGTAGTTATTGTTGTTATTGATGTTGTTGTTGTTAGATAGGACAGAGAGAAATGGAGAGAAGAGGGGAAGACAGAGAGGGGGAGAGAAAGATAGACACCTGCAGACCTGTTTCACCGCCTGTGAAGCCACTCCCCTGCAGGTGGGGAGCTGGTGGCTCGAACCAGGATCCTTCCTCCGGTTCTTGTGCTTCACACCACATGCACTTAACCCGCTGGGCTACAGCCTGACTCCCTTCTTGATATTATTTTTAATATTGACTTTTATTTTATTTTATTTTACTTTACTTTACTTTACTTTAGTTTGCCTCCAGGGTTATTGCTGGTGTTCGGTGCCTGCACTGTGAGTCCACTGTTCTTGGTGGCCATTCATTTTTCTTTTTCTTTTTTTAACATTTATTTATTTATTTATTTATTTTATTTCCCCTTTTGTTGCCCTTGCTTTTTATTATTATTATGTTGTAGTTGTTATTGATGTCGTTGTTAGATAGGACAGAGAGAAATGGAGAGAGGAGGGGAAGACAGAGAGGGAGAGAGAAAGACACCTGCAGACCTGCTTCACAGTCTGTGAAGCGACTCCCCTGCAGGTGGGGAGCAGGGGCTCGATCCATGCGCTTCGGGCCACTGCGTGCTTAACCCGCTGCGCTGCTGCCCGACTCCCCATTTTCATTTTTGTTGGATAGGACAGAGAGAAACTGAGAGAGGAGGAGAACGTAGAGGAGAAAGGCAGTCACCTGCAGACTTGCTTCATTACTTGTGAAACGACCACCACCACCCCTCACACACAGCTGCAGGTGGGGAGCCCCCAGCTTGAAGCTGGATGATTGCGCGGGTCCTTTTGCTTTGTACTACGTGCACTTAATCTGGTGCGCCACCACCCGACCCCCAATATTGATTTTTTAAATACTTCTTTTATAAGAGAAAGATAGTCAGACCAAAGCACCATTATGTCATAGGTGTTATCAGGAATTGAACCGAGGTACTGGTGAAATCTTACTCAGTGCACTGCTTTTTTTTTTTTTAAATAATTTATTTCTTTCAGTGCACTGCTTTGACATGTGCGTGATACAGGTTTGAATTCTGACTCCCCAGACATTGAAGGAAGCTTCAGTGTTGTGACTTCGTTCACTGTCTCTCTACCTTTCTATCTCTGAAATTAAACCCAGGGCCTCAGGCATGCAAGGAATGCACTCTACCTACTAAGCCATCTCATCAACCATTGTCACTACTATTACTACCATTGCCACTATTGTTATTAAGCTAAGTCCAAATAAGGTCACAATATGATTTGGCTGATACAGCTTTTGTTTTACTTTCTGTGTATGTGATAAAATAAACGGAACTGATCGGCGTAGTTTTTAGATTAGTGGCCCTGGGGAGATAACTCACTGGGTAGAGCACAGTACTCACACACTGTAGGCCCCAGATTTGATCCCCTGCACTGAATATGTCAGAGTGGTGTTCTGGGATCTCTCTTTCCCATAAAATAAATCCTAGAGAAATTTTTTTTTTAAGTAAAATTAAGACAGTCCAGGAGGTGGTGCTATGAATAAAGCATGGGACTCTGAAGCAAGAAACAGCAAGAACCAGAACATCATGCTGACACATGCTATGCCAGGGATCAAACTCATCCAATTCAAGACTTCATGCCTGAGAGTTCAATGCTTTATCCACTGCATTACCTCCTAGGCTACATAAATAAATATTTTAGGGTGAAATAAATAATTAAATTAAAAAGAAGTACAGATTCTCATCTCTCTCTCCCTCCTTACTGAACTAATATGCTCAGAAAGAATCACAGACAGGGTGGCTTACACAACAGAAATGTGTTTTCTCACAATTCTGGAAGTTGGGAGTTTAAGATCAAGGTCTGGCAGGATTGGCTTCTAGTAAGATGTCTTTTTTATTTAGATCTTTTTTAAAAATTTCAGTGGTAATTTCAGGTGGCATAGTAAAGCATTGGACTCTGAATCATGTGGACATGAGTTTGAACTCTGGCAGCACATGTACCAGAGTGGTTCTCTTTTTCTCTCTCTCTCCTATGTCTCTCATTAATAAGTAAATAAATAAATTTCTTTTCTTTTCTTTTTTACCAGAGCACTGCTCAGCTCTGGCTTATGGTGGTGTGGGGGATTGAACCTGGGACTTTGAAGCCTCAGGCATGAAAGTTTCTTTGAATAACCATTATGCTATCTACCCCTGCCCTAAATAAAAACCTTTTAAAAATTTATTTTAGGGGGTTCAGACGGTGGCGCAGTGGGTTAAGCGCATGTGGCGCGCAAAGCGCAAGGACCGGCGTAAGGGTCCCGGTTTGAGCCCCCGGCTCCCCACCTGCAGAGGAGTCGCTTCACAGGCGATGAAGCAGGTCTGCAGCTGTCTATCTTTCTCTCCCCCTCTCTGTCTTCCCCTCCCCTCTCCATTTCTCTCTGTCCTATCCAACAACGAACAACATCAACAATGGCAATAATAATAACCACAACGAAGCTACAACAACAAGGGCGACAAATAGGGGGGAAAAATGGCCTCCAGGAGCAGTTGATTCATGGTGCAGGCACGAGCCCAGCAATAACCCTGGAGGAAAAAAAAATTTTTATTTTAGTATTACTCATAACTGAGTCCTTGATATGACGCAGAGAGAAGAAAAGTGCTAGGGAGACAGAATAATGGTTCTGCAAAGACTTTCATGCCTGAAGCTTCAAGGTTTTAGGTTCAGCCCCCAGCACCACAATAAGCCAGAGCTGAGCAGTGCTCTGGTCTCTCTCTGTCTCCATTTCTCATTAAGATATATAAAGGGAGTAGTACGGTAGCGCAGCGGGTTAAGCGCATGTGTTGCAAAGCGCGAGGACCGGCTGTGAGGATCCCGATTTGAGCTCTGGCTCCTCACCTGCACAGGAGTCACTTCATAGGCAGTGAAGCAAGTCTGCAGGTGTCTATCTTTCTCTCCCCCTCTTTGTGTTCTCCTCCTCTCTCCATTTCTCTCTGTTCTAACAATGACGACATCATCAACAGCAATAAATATATACCACCAAGTTACATTCCTAACTCCCCTACCCTTACTTAGTCTTTATTAATTCTTTCTCCAAGACTCTTTCTCCAAGCATAGTCACATAGGGAAGAATGTCTTTATTTATTATTATTTTTTTAATTTTCTTTTTTTTTTAAATATTTATTTTATTTATTTATTTATTCCCTTTTGTTGCCCTTGTTGTTTTATTGTTGTAGTTATTATTGTTGTTGTCATCGTTGTTGGATAGGACAGAGAGAAATGGAGAGAGGAGGGGAAGACAGAGAGGAGGAGAGAAAGATAGACACCTGCAGACCTGCTTCACCGCCTGTGAAGCGACTCCCCTGCAGGTGGGGAGCCGGGGTTCGAACCGGGATCCTTATGCCAGTCCTTGTGCTTTGCGCCACCTGCGCTTAACCTGCTGCGCTACAGCCCGACTCCCATTTTTTTAATTTTCTACCAGAGCCCTGTTCAGCTCTGTTTTATGATGGTGGTAGGGATTAAACCTCAGAGCATTTAAAAAGAGTCTTTTTGCATAACCATTATGGTGTCTTCCTCTGCCCAGGGGTGGTAGAACTTCTTTTTTAAAAATTTTTTTAAATATTTATTTATTCCCTTTTGTTGACCTTGTTTTTTTATTGTTGTAGTTATTATTGTTGTTGTTATTGATGTTGTTGTTGGATAGGACAGAGAGAAATGGAGAGAGGAGGGGAAGAGAAAGACAGACACCTGCAGATCTGCTTTACCGCCTGTGAAGCGATGCCCCTGCAGTTGGGGAGCTGAGGACTTGAACCGGGATCCTTATGCCAGTCCTTGCATTTTGCACATGTGCTTAACCTGCTGCACTACTGCCCAACTCCCAAGGGAGGTAGAACTTCCACAGATGAAATTAGGAGGAGACACAACACAGTATAGCACACCTACCTTTGCAGTTTGTAGTAGAAATCTGATCATTTATCCTGGAGAGCTTCCTATAGTCTGGATTATAGTCACTGCTCTTTTATTTTATTTTTTTCACCAGTATTATCACTAGAGCTCAGTGCCTGCATGATGAATCTCCCAATCCTGGTGTTCATTTTCTTCTCCCTCCCTTTCTCAGCTCCATCCTTCCTTCCTTCCTTCCTTCCTTTCATAGTATAGAGAGACACTGACAGAGGGGAGATAGAGAGGAAGAAAGAATGAGACATATTGGTGGCACTGCTTCACCACTTGTAAAGCTTTTCCCTTGCAGGTGGGGACCAGGGGCTTGAACCAGGATCTTTGCGCATGGTAATATGTGCGTTCAGCCAAGTGTGCAACCACCTGGATCTTCACTGTCCTCTTGAAACCATTTTTCCATTCCTTTCTTTTCCTTTCCTTCCCTTCCCTTCCCTTCCCTTCCCTTCCCTTCCCTTCCCTTCCTTTTCTTTTCTTTTCTTTTCTTTTCTTTTCTTTTCTTTTCTTTTTACCTACCAGGCACTGCTTAGCCCTGATTTATGGTGATACTAGGAATTGATATTGGAGTTTAGCACCTCAGATATGTTAATCTATTGCACTACTTGTGGTGTTATCTTTACTATATACCATGTGAAAATATTTTGAAGACTGGGCAGTGGTGAACCCGGTTAAGCGCATGCATTACCAAGCATAAGGACCTGGGTTGGGATGAATTGGATCGACCTTCTCGTGGTGCATCCCGTGAGTACCCATTCATTGGGGAAACTGACAATCCTTCCTAGCTGACTGAATCCACATGGATCCCAGTCACTTTCAAAGCCAGCAACAAGCAGCTCCTGATAGCTTTCAAGCTGACGCTGTTGACTGGCTACGGAAGAAAGGCAAACGCTAGAAGAAGAAGAAGGACCTGGATTCAAGCCCCCACTCCCCACCTGCAGGTGATCCACTTGACAAAGGGTGAAGCCGGTCTTCAGGTCTCTCTCTCTCTCTCTCTCCATCCTCTCTCAATTTATTTCTGTCCTATATAGTAAAAATTAGGGGGGGAGGGAAAAATAGACACCAGGAATGGTGGATTCATAGTGCTGGCACCAAGCCCCAGTAATAACCCTGGTGGGAAGAAGAGAGAAAGAAAGAAGGAAAGAGAAAGAAAGAAAGAAAGAAAGAAAGAAAGAAAGAAAGAAAGGAGGAAGGAAGGAAGGAAGGAAGGAAGGAAGGAAGGAAGGAAGGAAGGAGGAGCTTTGTGGTCAGGTGGTGGCTCATCCAGTAGAACACACACACATTACCATGAACAAGGACATGGGTTCAAGTTCCCAGTCCCCAACTGTAGGGGGGGGGGGAACTTTAATAGAATTGGAGCATTTTCTCTTTCTTTCTCACTTGATTATCCTCTATCAAAAGAAAGGGAAAATGCCTACTGGAAATGATAGAAGCTAATAGGCATTGAGCCCAGTGATAATCCTGATAGCAAAAAGAAGAGAAGAGGAAAAGAACAACACTTTGGACACTTCTGAGTGCAAAATATTTCAGATTATCAAAAGCTAGAGCAGGAGTGGGCAAAGTCAGTTTATTAAACATAATCAAATGGTACCACAAATAGAGTGTGCCATAACACTCTCCTCTTTTGCAGGTCTAGCTCTAAAAACACGGAAACTTCACCGAACTTCTAGATAGTTACTATTGTCATTCTTTTAAAAAATGTTTATGTTTTTTAAATTTAATTTAATGAGACATACAGAGAGATTGACAGAACACTGCTCAGCTCTGGCTTTTGCTGGTGCTGGGGATTTAACTTAGGACCTCAGGGCCGCAGGCATGAGAAGTCTTTTGCAGAACCATTATGCTGTCTCCCCAGCACACTGTCACCATCCTTATCACTGCCAGTTTCATCACAGTGGTATGTAGAATGTGAATTGCTAAAAGTTTCCAATAAGTGTGCAGGAAACATTTCAAAAAGTGAACTGGGATCAGGGTGATAGGTTTGCAGCAAATCTTAGAATGTGTGTTTGGGACCCCAGTATTACATATGTCAGTACTGAATAACACATTCTCTCTCATAAAAAGTTAAAAATACCTTTTAAAGGTGGGCTAGGGAGCTAGCATGATGGCTATACAGATTTTAATGCCTAATGCACCAAAGGCCTCAGGTTCAATCCCCAGTACCACTATAAGCCAGAGCTGAGCAGTGCTATGGAAAAAAAAGTTACAGTAAGGTAGAGTCCAGAAGATAGCTTGGCCTGTAAAGCACACACTTTACTATGCACAAGGACCTTGGTTTGAGCCCCCAGCACCACATGGGAAGGGAGCACCTATAAGGGGAAGCTTCAAAAGAGGTGGAGCAATGTTGTGGTATCTCTTCTCTTTTTGGATCTCTCCCTCCTTTTTTTCTCTCTTCCTCTTCCTCACCCTCTAGAAAAAAAAAAAAGTAGGATGAGAGTTCACCAGGAGCAGAGGAGTCATGCAGGCACAAAGCCCCAACCCAAAGAAAATAAAAATAAGATAAATAGAAAATAAATAAGGTGACTCAGAAAATTTCTGGGCCTCAGGTTTATCTATCTCTAAGATAAGGTATCTTGATCCAGGAAAAAATGTCTGGCTTTCTGTAGTGATGGATCTCCAGCCATTCTCCTTTCTAATGTCTTCAACTTTACAGATAAGAGCATTCCTATGAATGTTCTTTCTCCTATGAAGATTCTGTTCAGGACAGAGTTGATTTGTCCATGAGTCACAGAACACTGAATAGAAGAAACTGCACACGTTCTGCTGGTCACACTTCTTGATCCCTCATCTTTGGTCACTATTTTCATTTCTGTCACCTTTGGAGAGGAATGTGTTGGCTGAGAAGCATATCTATCATGAATTAGCTGCTTTGTTTGGTACTTCCAGTTTCCTTGCTCAAATCTCCACATGTAGGCTGAAGATTGGTCCTACTTAATTTCTTCTTCACCTTTGTATATTATTATATTTTACTAGAGCACTGCACAGCTCTGGCTTATCGTGGTGTGGAGGATTGAACCTGGTTTGGAGCTTCAGATATAAAAGTCTTTTTGTATGCTATTATGCTATTCCCCTCACCCCAGACTCCATTTTTTTTTTTCCGGTTTCTCCAATCTCCTCCAAAGGTGCTCGAGCTTCCAATCCTAGATTCTGAACCCAGAAGTCTTCCCCAGCTCGGTTGCAGACTCGGTCCCATTGTCAGACCACCGAGACTGACTCCCTAACAAGCTTCAACAGGGATCCCCACGTGCAAGGCACCCCGCCCTCATGCCATATTGCCTGGCTGTGGGAAGCTCAAAGCAGCGCAAAGGATCCTCCCATCACAAGCTAATGAACCTCAGAAATTGGTCATGCCTGTAGCACTTTAGCCAATCGAGGCGAGAGATAGATTCGGTCCAATCGAGGGCCTCCAACAACCATCAACAGCCAATAGTACCACCGGGAGAAACGAGAAAGGCGGGGCAGGGAACCTTGGGTGTGGCCACAAGGGATGTGGAGGTTTTAGGCATGTGTAACAGAGCCTGAGGCTTTTAGAGTGAAGGTGGCCAAGGTGGTGTCTGCATTGGATTCCTTCCTCGAATCCACCCAAACCACTTGTCTATACTTTCAGTGCTAGTTTGCTTGTTTGGTTTTGTCATCACTGGGGCTTTACCACTCCAGGCAGTTTCAGAGAGAGAATGTGAGAGACACCACAGTGCTGTACGCTTCGAACCCAGGCCTCACCCCTTGGCAAAGCAGACCCCTTAAGGCAAATTATCTAGGGCTTCTGGTAAGTGCTATGCCACACTGGCACTGCAGTTGATACCTACTGTATGTTTATTCTCAGGCCCTAGAGACAGCACACACTTTACCATGCTCCAGGATAGGGGTTTGGGCCCCACCAGCTACCTGCACCACTCAAAGGGGAAGTCTCTTAAGCCCTGAAACAGTGCATTGGTTTGTCACCTCTCTCTGCCTCTCTTCCCCCTGTCTCTTGCTGTCTGGAATAAATAAGTGAGACTCCACTGGGGCAGTAGAATCTTGCAGACCACAAAACTTCAGCAAAGCCCCAGCAGGAAAAAAAAAAAAAGTTAAATTTTGCTAACATTTACTATATAGGTTAAGCCTCAACTGAAATACATATTGGTAAAGGTAAACATCTGTCTAGGGTTTGTTTGTTTGTTTGTTTTGCCTCCAGGACTATCGCTGGGGAAAAAGCACAATGGTTATGCAAACTGACTTTCATGGCTGAAGTTCTGAGCTCCCAGATTAAATCTCCTGCATCATTATAAACCAAAACTGAGCAATTGCTCTTGGAGGGGGGGGGGGGAAGTGCTGGGGATTGAACCTGGAAACTCAGAACTGTTTTCTCAGCCCTACTGTAGGGTTCTTTTTAATATTCTTATTTATTATTGGATAGAGGCAGAGAGAAATTGAGAGGGAAGGGGGAGATACAGAGGGAAAGAGAGAGGGGCCGGGTGGTGGCACACCTGGTTGAGCTCACACGTTACAATGCACAGGGACTGGTTTTGAGCCTCGGGTCCCCACCCGCAGGGAGGATGTTTCAGTAGTAGTCAGGCAGGGCTGCAGGTGTCTCTGCCTCTTTTCCTATATCCCCCTCCCCCTCTCCATTTCTGACTATCTCTATCCAATAAAAATAAAGATAATTTTAAAAGAGAGAGGGGGGAATTGGGCAGTAGCACAACGGATTAAGCGCACGTGGCACAAAGTGCAAGGATCAGCATAAAGATCCTGGTTCAAGCCCCAGCTCCCCACCTGCAGGGGGGTCCCTTCACAAGCAGTGAAGCAGGTCTGCAGGTGTCTTATCTCTCTCTCCCCGTCTGTTTTCACCTCCTCTCTCCATTTCTTTCTGTCATATCCAACAACGACATCAATAATAACTACAACAATAAAACAAGGGCAACAAATGGGAATAAATAAATAAATATTTTAAAAACTCTTTAGAGAGAGAGAAAGAGGCAGAGAGACACCTGCAGCCCTGCTTCAGCACTTGTGAAGCTTTCCCCCTGCAGGTGGGACCAGGGGCTTGAACAGGGGTCCTTGCACACTGTAATGTGGGCACTTAACCAGGTGTGCCACAGACTGGTCCCCCACTGTAGGTTTCATAAAGGAACTTTTGCCCAAGCTGGACCCTGAGGGTGAAGGAAAGCTATACTTGTGACCTAGGAGGTAGCATGGTGGATAATGCGTTAGACTCTCAAGCATGAGTTCCTGTGTTCAATCCTCAGCAATACATGTAGCAGAGTGATGTCTGGTTTCTTTTCTCTCTCCTCCTTTCTCATTAATAAATATATAAAATCTTATTTAAAAAAAAAAAAAGAAAAGTTATGACTTTGGAAGTGAGAAAGTGAGAGTGGAGGCTGGGTCCAGATTTTACTCTGGAATGTTAGATTGACTTGAGGCAATGACAAAGATCTGGCCTGCCAGAGTGGCCCCTGCTTAATACCACCCCTAAAAAAAATAGAAAGAAAAAAAATCCCCCAAACACCAGACTGATTCTGATTCAGTTCAGCTTTCCCAGGACTGGGAAAAGTCACTGCTTGGTGCTCTGGAAGGATTGTTGCAGGTGTGGCCCCTGACCTGTGGGGACACAGCCCAGGGGAGCTGAATTATCTCATTCTTGCTTCATTTTAAAATCCCACACCTGGGCCCCACCCGTGTGTCATTTCCCCTTCTGGCTATTGTTTGTGTCTGGTCCTCCACTTGGATGATGAAAATCTTTACCCCTAGCCATGATCACAGGTTTACTCACTCTCCAGACCGGCCTTGCAATTAGCTGCCTACCGCTGCTTCAGGTAAATGGGACAGACTATGTCGGCATTCACTTTGCTAGCTGGCAAGTAAACAATAGATTTGTGTAAACAGCTCAATTACTTGAGCTTATTTACAATTTTCCCAAGAGTTATTTCCCTCTTTTTGTCTTGACTGAACCTTGGGTCAAAAGGTTTGCCATTAAATGCATTCACTATGATAGAATGGTTAAGAAGGCAAGCTTTGGGCTGGAAAGACAGTATAATGGTTATGCAAAAGACTTTAATGCCTGAAGTCCTCAGGTCCTAGGCTCAATCCCCAGCACTACCATAAGCCAGAGTTAAGCAGTACTTTGGAGTCTTTCTCTGTATCTCTTTCATTAAAAAATAATAAACATGCAAAAAGAGAAAGAGACGGAATCAGGCAAAATTGAGTTTGACTCCTTTATCTGCTTGTCACTAGGTGTCTGGGTTGATACTTTTTAATTTATTTTTATTTTTATTTCTATTTTATTTTTGCCTCCAGGGTTATTGCAGGGGCTTGATGCCTGCACCATGAATCCACTGCTCTTGGAGGCTTTTTAAAAAATATTTATTTATTCCCTTTTGCTGCCCTTTTTTTTTTTCTTATTGTAGTTATTATTGTTCTTGTTGTTGAAGTCGTTGTTGTTGGATAGGACAGAGAGAAATGGAGAGAGGAGGGGAAGACAGAGAGGGAGAGAGAAAGACATCCACAGACCTGCTTCACTGCTTGTAAAGTGAATTGTCTGTAGATGGGGAGCCAGGGGCTCAACAAAGCGGGATCCTAACACTGGCCCTTGCGCTTTGCACCATCTGTGCTTAACCCGCTGTGCTACCGCCCGACTCCCCCTGGAGGCTATTTTTTTCCCTTTTGTTGTCCTTTTCTTATCGTTGTGGTTATTATTATTGTTGTCATTGTTGTTGGATAGGACAGAGAGAAATCAAGAGAGGAGGGGAAGAAAAGGGGAGAGAAAGCTAGAAGCCCTGCATGGGTTGATAATTTATCTTTTTTTTTCTTTTTTAAATATTTATTTATTCCCTTTTGTTGCCCTTGTTTTTTTTCTCTTTTTTTAAGTATTTTGTTTTTATTTTATTTTATTTTTGAGAGAGATGCAGAGAAAGACACAGAAAGAAATGCCAGAGCACTGCACAGCTCTGGCTTTTGGTGGTACAGGGGATTGAACCTGGGACTTCAGAGCCTCAGGCATGAGAGTCTCTTTGCATAACCAATCCCCGCCCTTATTGCCCTTGTTTTAGTGTTGTATATTGATGTCATCGGGTGGTGGTGCACCTGGTTAAGTGCATATGTTACGATGCGCAAGGACCCAGGTTTGAGCCCTTCAGTCCCCACCTCCAGGGGGAAAACTTTGCAAGTAGTGAAGCAGTGCTGCACTCTGTATCTCTCTGTCTCTTTCACTCTCTGTCTCCCCCCATTCTCTCGATTTCTGGCTATCTCTACCCAAGATAATTAAAAAGAGACAGAGACAGAGACAGAGATAGACAGAGAGACACCTGTAGCCCTGCTTCACCACTTGTGAAGCATCCCCCTGCAGGTGAGGACAAGGGGTTTGAACTTGGATCCTTGTGCACTATGTGTGTGCTTAACTAGAAGAACCACCACCTGACATCTGTAGGTGTCTATCTTTCTCTCTCTCCTTTCCCCTCTCTCTTCCCATCCCTTTTCAATTTCTCTCTGTCTTATCTAATAAAAATTAGAAAGCAAAAAAAGCCACTGGACAGGAGGGAGTAGATAGCATAATGGTTATGCAAAGAAACTCTCATGCCTGGGGTTCCGAAGTCCCAGTTTCAGTCCCCCGCACCACCATAAGCCAGAGCTGTGAAGTGCTCTGGTATTTCTCTCGGTGTCTTTCCCTCTCTGCATCTCTCTCAAAATAAATAAATAAAATACTTTCTTAAAACAATTTTTAAAATTTTATTTATTCATTCCCTTTTGTTGCCCTTGTTGTTTTTTCATTGTTGTAGTTATTTTTATTGTTGTTATCGATGTTGTCATTGTTGGATAGGACAGAGAGAAATGGAGAGAAGAGGGGAAGACAGAGAGGGGAGAGAAAGACAGACACCTGCAGACCTGCTTCACCACCTGTGAAGCGACTCCCCTGCAGGTAGGGAGCCGGGGGCTTGCACCGGGATCCTTATGCGGGTCCTTGCGCTTTGCGCCACCTGTGCTTAACCCACTGCGCTATCGCCGGACTCCCATAAATAAAATTTTAAAAAAATAAAAAAGCCACTGGAGCAGTGAATTAATAATGCCATCGCCCAGCCCCAGTGGTATCCCTGGTGGCAATAATAAATTAATTAATTAATCAGTGAATTAATTAAAAGAGAGAGGGAGAAAGAGAGACATCTGCAGCATTGCTTGTGAGTAAAGCTTTTCCCCCTACAGATGCAGACAGGGGGCTTGAACCCTGCTCAAACCCAAGTACTGTATTTTCATCTCAAGGCTCCTATCTCTACTGGAATGCACAGCCCCTGGGATGGGGCCACATTTCCAATGGTCGCCATTCAGTTTGTGGTCCATTCCCATCATGCCTTTTTGTTCAAGCTGTTACCTCCATCTGGATTAAACTCAACTCTTCTACTTTATTTTATTTTATTTTACTTTATTTTATTTACTTACTTATTTGATAAAGATAGAGAGAAATTGAGAGGGGAAGTGGAGATAGAGAGGGAGAAAAACAGAGATATACCTGCAGTCCTGCTTCACCACTTGTGAAGCTTTCCCCTGCAGGTGGGAACCTGGGTCCTTGCACACTGTAACATGAGTGCTTAACGAGACACACCACTGCCTGGTCCCATCTCCACTCTTCTTCAAAGCCCCAGTCAAAAGCACCTGCACCTCAGTCTCCTCAGTTGGAATCAATTTCTCCCCAGGCTATTATTTTTCTCTTCCAGTTAAGGTAACCACGTTTCTTGAACTGAAATTTGAATTCACACTTGGTCTCATTAGCACATTTGTGCTTCAGGGAGCACGTGCAGAGAATGTGAAAGTAGACCTGTCCAGGAATTCTGAAACATAATTAGTTCATACAGTCCTGGACTGTACACGTTAGCTGTGGGAAGAGAGCTCAGCGTACTCTGCCTACAGTTCTGGGCAGGAGCTTGCACTAGACCAGAGAAGAACCAGGCCCTGGAGGTACAGAATCATCTCAGATCTATGCCTGGAGGCAGTGAGAGCTTGATAAATCACTTTTTATTCTTGCTTTGTTCAGATGATGATGATGATGATGACGACGACAGCTGTGCTAGGGTCTTGTGCATGCAGCATTTCCCTGCTCCTGGGCTGACTTTTTAAATTCTTTGTTTCAGGACAAATACACATTTGTGTGTGTATATATCTCTATCTACATATCAATCACAGCACCACTGCACCTTCCAGGGAGCTGCCCTTCCCATGTGGTGCTTGGACTTGAATCTGGGTTTTCCTACATGGTAAGGCATATGCTTTACTGGCTGAGTCTCCTCCTCTTTTTGTTCCTCTACCTTGAATTACAAAAAGAAAGAAAGAAAGGAAGGAAGAAAGGAAGAAAAGGAAAGAAAACTTTAGGTGCCGTTTAGATGAGCTCTTCCACTTGCAGCGGACACAGATATATGAAGAAATAACAACCATCAAGATTTCCAGCAAGACCATAAGACAGAACTGACCAGAGCTCTGGTAAAAATTAAATAAATAAATAAATAAATAAAGTAGGACAGCAGTGGGAGGGATGTCACAGTGTGCTGATGCAAAATTAAGAGAACAGTCGTGGGAGTCGGGCGGTAGCGCAGTAGGTTAGGCGCACTTGGCACCAAGGGCAAGGATTCTGGTTGGAGCCCCCGGCTCTCCACCTGCAGGGAAGTCACTTCACAAGCAGTAAAGGAGGTCTGCAGGTGTCTGTCTTTCTCTCCCTCTCTCTGTCTTCTCCTCCTCTCTCCATTTCTCTCTGTCTTATCCACCAACGATGACATCAATAACAACAACAATAAAACAACAAGGGCAACAAAAGGGAAAAATATATATATAAGAGAACAGTTGTTTTATTTATTTATTTTCTTGCTAGGCTTTCAGGAAAGGTGGCCAGGAGCTGAGTCACAAAGAGAAAGAAGGAAGAGAACAGTGAAGAGAGGATCAGCTTTTGGACAATGGAGAAAAGGTTAGAGAAAAGGAACCAGAGGAAAGAAGAGAGAAGACAATGTACAGAAGGAGACAACATTCTTGGTGAATTAAAACACTCCTGGGGGGAGTCGGGTGGTAGCACAGCGGCTTAAGTGCACATGGCACAAAACGCAAGGACTGCAAGGATCCCGGTTCGAGCTCCCGGCTCCCCACCTACAGAGGAGTTGTTTCACAGGTGGTGAAGTAGGTCTGGAGGTGTCTATCTTTCTATCCCCCTCTCTGTCTTCCCCTCCTCTCTCCATTTCTCTCTGTCCTAACAACAACAACATCAATAGCAACAATATAAAAAAAAATCCTGAATCTGACCAATGACAGGGTTTTCTATATCTCCCAGGAAATTAGTAGGACGAAGGAGCAGCTGGAGTTGCTAGGCAGGTAGAGTACAGGACTTGAACACATGAGGCCCTGAAGTTGATGCCCTGCACCACATATGCTGGAGCAGTGCTGTGGTCTCTCTCATCAAAATAAAGAACTGGGGAGGTAGTTCAGTACAGTGGTTGTGCAAAAGACTTGCGGTGGGGAAGACAGAGGGAGAGAGACATGTGCAGCACTGATTCCCCACTTGTGAAGTTTTTCCCCTATAGATATCATCTGGGGGGCTTGAACTCAGGTCCTTGCACATTGTTACATGCACTCAACTGAGTGTGCCACTGCCCAGCCTGCCCAAAAGATTTCCATGCCATCAGAAAGGCAGAGAGAGAATGAAAGAGATGGGGCTGGGTGATCTTACACCTGGTTGAGTGCACGTGTTACAATGTGCAGGGACACTGGTTCAAGTCCCCGATCCCCTCCTGCAGGGGGAAAGCTTTGCGAGTGGTGAAGCAGGGCTGCAGGTCCCTATCTATTTACCTACCTACCTATCTATCTCCCCCAACCCTCTCAATTTCTGACTGTATCTATTCAATAAATAAAGATAATAAAAAATTTTACAAAGCCCCTGGTTCCCACCTTCAGGGGGAAAGCTTCAAAAGAAGTGAAGCAGGGCTGCAGGTGTCTCTGTCTCTCTCCCTATCTCCCCCTTCCCTCTTGATTTCTAGCTGTCTCTATCCAATAAATAAAGATAATAAAAATTAAAAAAAAAAAAGAAAAAAAAAAAGAGATCATACCATGGAAGCTTCCTCCAATGTAGTGGGGACTGGGCTTGAACTAGGGTTGAGAAATGCACATAGCAAAGTAGCACACTACCCAGGTGAGCTATTTCATTGTCTCAGATTCATTTTATTTATTTATTTATTTATTATTGGATAGAGACAGAGAAATTGAGAGGGGAGGGGAAGATAGAGATGGAGAGAGACAGAGAGACACCTGCAGCCCTGCTTTACCACTCATGAAGCTTTCCCCCTGCAGGTGCGGACCAGGGACTTGAACCCAGGCCCTTGAGCATTGTAATGTATGCTCTTAACCAGGTATGCTGTCACCTGGCCTATCTATCTATCATCTATCTGTTTTAATTTTGAACAGGGCAATGCTCAGATCTGGCTTATGGTGGTGCTGAGAACTGAATCTGGGGTCTGGGAACCTTTTATATTTATTTATTGTCCCTTTTGTTGCCCTTGTTGTTTTTCATTGTTGTTGTAGTTATTATTGTTGTTGTTATTGATGCCATTGTTGTTAGGTAGGACAGAGAGAAATGGAGAGAGGAGGGGATGACAGAGAGGAGGAGAGTTAGATAGACACCTGCAGAGCTGCTTCACCGCCTGTGAAGCGACTCCCCTGCAGGTGGGGAGCGGGGGCTCTAATCAGCATCTTTACGCCAGTCCTTGTGCTTTGTGCCACCTTCGCTTAATCCGCTGTGCTACCACCCGACTCCCCCCCTTTTCTTTTGCCTCCCCCCCCAGGGTTATCACTGAGGCTCACTGCCTGCACTATGAATCCATTGCTCCTGGAGGCCATTTTCCCCATTTTGTTGCTCTTGTTGTTATTGCTGTTGTTGTTGTTGGATAAGACAGAGAGAAATAGGGGGTAGATAAGGATAATGGCTATGCAGACAGACTCTCATGCCTGAGGCTCTGTCAAGTCCCAGGTTCAATCCCCCACACCACCATAAGCCAGAGCTGAACAGTGCTCTGGTAAAAAAAAAAAAAAAAAAAGACAGAGAGAAATTGAGAGAGGACAGGAAGACAGAGGGGGAAGAGAAAGATAAACACCTGCAGACCTGCTTCACTGCTTGCAAAGCAACTGCTCTGCAGGTGGGGAGCCAGGGGTCAGGGGCCAGAACCAGGATCTTTAAGCTGGTCCTTGTGCTTTGCTCCATGTGCGCTGAACCCACTATGCTACTGCCCAGCTCCCTGTTTGCTTTTTTCTTATTTGCCTTGGAGATGGTACAGTGGATAAAGTATTGGAATCTCAAGGGTGAGTTCTTGAGTTCATTCCCTGGCAGCACATGTACCTGAGTGATGCTCTGGTGTTCTCTTAGTCTTCCTCTGTCATTAATAAATACATAACACCATATGAAGCGCAGGGACCAGCACAAAGATCCCAGTTTGAGCCCCCAGCTCCCCACCTGCAAGGGGGTCACTTCACAGGCAGTGAAGCAGGTCTGCAGGTGTCTGTCTTTCTCTCCCCTCACTATCTTCCCCTCCTCTCTCCATTTCTCTCTGTCCTATCCAACAATGACAACAACAATGGAAGAAAATGGCTGCCAGAGCAGTGTACTCACAGTGCAGGCACCAAGTCCCAGTGATAATCCTGGAAGCAAAAATAAATAAATAGCACCTTAAATAGAAAGATTGAGGGGACCAGGCAGTGGCACACCTGGCTGACTACATATATTATAGTGTACAAGGACCCAGGTGCAAGACTCCCATCCCCACCTGCAAGGGAAACCTTCACAAGTGGTGAAACAGTCTCTCTGTCTCCTTCCCTCTCAACTTCTGTCTCTATCCAAAGTAAATAAATAAGTAAATATAAATATATATTTTATTTTTTTTTTGGTATTATCTTTACTTATTGGGTAGAGACAGTCAGAAATCAAGAGGGAAGGGAGTGATAGAGAGAGTGAGAGACAGAGAGACACCTGCAGCCCTGCTTTACCACTCATGAAGCTTTCCCCCTACAGGTGGGTACCGGGGACTCAAACCCAGGTCCTTGTGCATTGTAACATGTGCACTCAAACAGGTGCACCACCACCCAGCCCCAAGTAAATATATCCTTTTTCAAATAAATATTTATTTATTCATTTATTCCCTTTTGTTGTCCTTGTTGTTTTATTGTTGTAGCTATTGTTGTTGTTATTGATGTCGTCGTTGTTAGATAGGACAGAGAGAAATGGAGAGAGGAGGGAAAGACATAGAGGGGGAGAAAAAGACCTGCAGACCTACTTCACCACCTGTGAAGTGACTCTCCTGTATGTGGGGAGCCGAGGGCTCAAACCGGGATCCTTACTCCAGTCCTTGTGCTTTGCGCCATGTATGTTTAACCCACTGCGCTACCGCCCGACTCCCATAAATATATCTTAAAGAAGGATTTGCCAGTTAAAAAAAAATTAAGCAGGAGTAGATTGCTAATAGTTATGTATAGTGACTCTCATGCCTGAGGTTCCAAATACCTAGGTTCAATCCCTTGCACCACCATCAACCAGAGCTGAATAAAAAAATAGAAAAAAATAGGTAAATATAAAAAATATAAATATAATATAAAATAGGTAAAAAATAGAAAAGAATTGTATATAATTTTATGTTAATGAGAGAAAGATACACACACAGAGAAAAGTACCAGAGCACTGCTCAGCTCTATCTGATGGTGGTGCTGGGGATTGAACCTGAAACTTGAGAGTCTCAGGCATAAAAATCTTTTGCAGAACCAGCATGCTGTCTCCCCAGCCCAGATCCTTAACTTTTAATCTCAGCAACTTTTAATGATCAGCAATTGATCAGCAACTCTTTTTTTTTTTGTATTTACATTTTATTTATTTCACAAGGGAACACACACACACACACACACACACACACACACACTTATAACAATGCATGGGATTGAGCTGAGAACTTTCAGAGCCTCAGGAATGAAAGTCTTTGGCATAACCATTATGCTATCTTCCTGGTCCTTCTTATCCTTTTGACTTTTTCAGGCTCTAATCTGTGCCATATGCATGGCACATGGCAAAGCAGGCACCTTCCTAATTAAGTTATCTCAACACCCCACCTTTTTTTTTTTTTTTACAAGAGCATTGCTCAGCTCTGACTTATCTTGTGGTGCTGATGATTTATTTATTTGTTTATTTATTTATTTATTTCTTGAGAGACCAGACACTGCTCAGCTCTGGTTTATAGTGGTGCTGGGGATTGAACCTGGGACACTGGAGCCACAAGCATGAAAGTTTTGTATAACTATTGTGCTGTCCTCAGTCCTTCTCCTCCCCCTTTTAAAATGACTTGGTTTATTTCCTCCTCTTTTGTTAGGTATTTCTCCTTCTTTTCAGATCATTCAAGTGTTTTTTTTTTTTTTTAATCTATGTCCTCTCTTATCAGAGAATAAAAAATGCAACTTACTGTTTCTTATTAAGTACTTATTTCCTTGCCAGTAAAGTTGAGGGCTCCACATCTATTTCCTCTACTGACTAACCAATCAATGCTTATTTTTAGGAATTATTTATTTATTTATTTATAAATGGGAGAGAGGGGGTGGAGAGAAGCATTACTCTAGCATATGTGATGCTGGTGGTTAACTCATTATCCAATGCACCACCTCTTGGGCTACCCAGCCAGTACTTACGAAGGGTCTGCTGTGTGCTGTGTTAGACACCAACACTAATTCTAGTTAGGTTATAGTTGAGTTGCTCTCTCTCATTAAAATAAATAAAATATATCAGAGAAAAAGACACACACCAGAGCCTAGAGCACTGCTCAGCTCTGGCTGATGGTGGTGTAGGGGAGATTGAACCTGGGAACATCAGTCTCAGGCATGAAAGTATTTTCACATAACCATTATACTGTGTCCCTGTCCTCTCTCTTTATGACTTATTTATTTGCAACTGGGAAAATGGCTCATCTGGCAGAACACTGGACTCTCATGCCTGAGGTTCCTGGTTTGATCCCTGGAACTATATATACTAGACTGGTGTTCTAGCATCTCTCTGCAAATATAATTTATTTACTTTTACTCATTTCGAAGAGAGAACCAGAGCATCAGTCTGACATATGCAGTGTTGGGGACAGAACTCAGGGACCTCATGCTTTTACCCACTGCACCACAGCCCCTGCTGCAAATGGGTTCACTTTGCTCCCAGGTCTGTGTTCTTGGAATAGTTTCATCTAACCCAGGATGAGGATTAAAAGAGACAAACTTTTAGTGGTAAAGGACATGTATGAGGTTCCGAGTTCAATCTGGGGCATACAGAAAATTTAAGACAAAGAAAAAAAATTCAAAAGTGAGACAAAGTACTTTGTCATTGCACAGACAGCATGGCCTTTGATGTTTACAATGTCTCTGGACAAACCCCAGAAAGCAGGAATGAGATGATTTGGATTCCAGGTCCCAGCTACATTTCTTTCCTTCTTTGCTTTTTCAAATTATTTTCCTAATCGCCAATGTAGCTAGAACGAAAAAAAGGGGGACTGCTCCATAGTTCTGCTGACCTCAGGCCACGCAGGTAATCAGGAACAGAGAGCATTCATTCGCCCCAACTTTTTGCTTCGCGTTTACACCCACGAGGCACTGCCAAGGATGGGCTTTATGTTTCATTTGACAAGAATGGTTAAAGCATCTACAGTGAGCAAAAAACCTTGCCTATGAATGGACACTGTTATTATTTCTAGTTCCTTTCCCGTGCACTCATCATACACATATTTTTAACAAAATCTGGGCTCCGGGGAGGGGAGGAGGCCAGACCCTTCTCCCCTCCCTGCCCCCCATCCTAGCGCCCCTGTCTTCCGCACCCCATCTTTCTTCTCGGCCCCCTCCCCTGGGCCTCCGTCCCGTCACTGCCTCCTGCTCTGCGATTCCTCCCCAGACCCCTGGATAGGTGGGGGGCATCTCCGGTGTCTCCCTTCCCGGCGTGGGTGGCGGGACGCGAGGGGGCTCTGTTCCCGCACCTTCCCTTCTGCCCCCGCCCCCAGCCCCGCCCCAGTTCTCGGAACTGCCTCCTCCTCCCCGTCGCCCCTGCTCCCTCAGCCCTTCCTTCTTCCCAGACCCCTTCTCTCTACATCGTCCTCCTCCTCCGGTGGGGTCCCTCCGCTGCCCCAGTGCCCCCATCTCGCCGTGTCCCGGTTCAGGCCCTGCTCCCCCGCCAGATTCCCGCGGCCGCGGCGCCTCCTCGGGACCCCGCTCGCCTCAGGCCGGGGGCGGGGCGCGGCGGCTCCCAGGGGGCTCGGCAGGGGGCGCTGCGCGGGCGGAGCGCGGCTGCGGGCGGCGGCGGCGCGAGGCGGAGGCCGGAGGAGGCGGGGGCGGCGGCAGGCGGGGGGCGGGGAGGCTCCAGCGAGCGGGAGGCGAGCGGCGAGACACAGGCTCCGAGGCTCCAGCGAGCGAGCGAGCGAGCGCCGAGCGAGCCCGGGAGGGAGGGAGGGAGGGAGCGAGCGAGCGAGCAGCCGCGCCGCCGCCTCGCAATCCGCCGCCATCCCGCCGCCTCCGCGCCCGACCGCCGCCCGACCGCCATCGCCCGGCCCAGTCGCGCCCGTGGAACCAGACCAGGTGGGCCTAGGGCGCGGGACGCGGGGCCGGGACGGGCGGCGGGATGGCGGCGGGCGCGGCGCTAAGATGGAGGCGGCGCGGCGGTGCGGCCTGGCCGGGCTTTGTCTCCGCGGCGGCTGACTGACAGCGCGAGCCCCACGGCCCGACCTTTGTCCGCGAGCGCGTGGGCTCGGCCCGCCCCGCGCCGCCGCCGTGGGCCCGAGCCGGGGAGGGCCGGGGCCGGGGCCGGGCGGCCTGGGGGCGGCGGGCCCGCTCGCCATTGTTGTGGCGGCGCCGCGCGGCCTCGCTGCGGGGGGGGGGGTGGCGGGGGCGGGCCGCTTCCCTCGCCGCCCGGTCTGCGCCGGGCCGAGCCGCCCCGCAGCTGGGGACCAGAGGCCTGTCTTCCCGCCCCCGCGGGCGGCGTCTGCGCCGCGCCGCGCCGGGGGCCTCGGCGCTCCCACCCACCGGGCCGGCTCCCCCCGCCCTCGCGGAGGCGGCTGGGCTCGGGGCTCCGCTGCGCCGCTCCCGGGCGCGGGGCCGGGCCGGGCGGGCTCCCCCGAGCGGGTGGTCAGGGGCCGCCGGCCGGGCTGCCTGCTCGGGACGAGTGTGAGCGCCGCCGACGGAGGCGACGGCTGTGAGGGGCGAGGAGGGTATTTTCACGATCCCGCACGCTCTGTAGCTGAAAATGTTGAATAATAAACAGGATATCGCTGCTGCTCAGGGCCTGCCAGATGGGTGTTTGTTTTTTCTTTTTGTTTCTTAACCCTCCTTCCTCTTCTCTCTTTCCCTCCTCTTATAAGAAAGCACTGTTGAAATCGTGGGCCTCTCGGAGAGTGGCTTTGCCTCCATGAAATTCGAAGGTGATTTTGTTTTTGTTTTTGTTAATTGTTGGAGGGGCTCTCCTGTCCTCTTTCTGAATACGGTGGGAGGCCTTTCCCACCTTTAGGCAAGAAGAGGTATTTTTTCCCTCCCAAGGGAATGGTTAGCTTGAAGGAAGTGGGAGCAAAGGGGCTGCGGAGGCCCTCCGGAGCGTGTCATTTACCAAATGGCTGCCTGGGAGAAGAAACCTTCTGCTTTCAGGATTGTTAAACACCTCCCGACATCCCCCCATGGTCATCGTGTTTAGTTCTCGTAAAGTCATAGGTTGGCTTCTCCAAATCGGGCTGCAGTCAGCCCGTCTTTGGTGTCTGGCCTGGCGCGACTGGGGAGGCCTAGGTTGGAGGGAGGACATCCTGCTTGCGTCTGGGCAAACGGGCATTGCATTCCTCACCTCCTGGGCTAGGGGTGGTGAAGGGCCTAGCCGAGGGAGGGCCGGATTCACAGCTGGTGCTCAGTGGTTACTCATGTTACTACCGCCAGAACTCCCATGGAGTCCTACTTCTGAAGTTATAGCCACTTGTAGTGCCATCCGGAGAGCCCAGACAGATGCTACAGGTGTTGGTCTAAGGCACAAACAGGGATAAAACCAAGGCACAAAGTGATACTGCACTCCTGCTTGTTGAGTGCTGAGCCTGTGGGAGACAAGGATGAGAAAGGATCATTTGGAGGTTTCAAGACTTAAGTGGGTCTGGATTGTGTGCTTTTTGGGCCCTGTCCTTGGATACGTGGTGCCTGCCCCCTTTTGAGGCTGTTCTGCAGCTCAGTTTGGGGCAGAGCTACAACAGTGCAGAGATTGTAAAGACAACAGAGGCCCAGGGACTCTTGCCTTTTGAGGATAACAGCTTTCCTCTGGGAATGGCAGATAATCATTTGGGGAGCCTCTGTGCTTGTTGGGGCAGGTACTGTCTCTTGGAGCCTGACGAGCTGGATTCTGGTCCTCATTAAGTTACCTTGTACAGGTCTCTGAGCCTCTCTGGTCCTGCATCTGTATAATGGGGGTAATTATGCCTTGCCTTGGGTCTCTGGGGCTCTTGAGAGCCTCTTACATGATTTACAGTAGTATGCTTACATCCACAAGAGGATGAGGGAAATGTAGGGTCCCCCTGCTCCCCATACTTTTCTGGTTTCTACTAATTCCTGACCATATTCTCCTGTAATCCTGGTTGATGAAACTGTAACAGTCCCTACCCAAATAAGAATGGCTAAGAAGAGCTAGGCTTCTTGACCAAACCTGATGTCTGCTATTTACTGCATACCATAGGAAGGATTGAGAGGCCAAGTAAGGAGACAGTGTTTGCTTTGGCCAGACCTTTCACTTGTTTGTAAACAGGCCAGAGTATACTCTGCTTGGGTGTTGGGTTGGTACTACAGTCTAGTAGGAAATTTGTTTCTGTTCATTTGGCAACACAGCCATGTTGTTTGTTTCTTTTTTTAAACCTAGTTGGAACCTCATCCAGGCCTTGGTTATGTGGGCTGTGCTCTGCTTTCTGATTCCTTTTGTCCTTCCCATCTCTGTTTCATCCTGGCCCAGGCTGGTTCTGGACTGTTAGATGAAAGCAATGAAGAGGCAGCCCTTCCCACACAGCTTTTTGGTTACCTGTGAATTGTCATTATCCACAGACTCCCAGATGCCGATTGCACAGCCATGGAGCCTGGTTTCAGCTTTTGTGGGGGTTTGTTATCTCCTAAAGTACTCTGATTTTGGAGCTTCCAGTCTCCTGCAAATGGATGAAAAGAGCCTGGGGAAGGGAGAGCCAGAAAACCTTGGGAGAGAGGAATTTCAGGAATGGCAAGTCAGAACTAGTTCCAACTTGCTATTTCCTGGGGCCCCTGGGCCTGGCCTAAGGGATTTTTGTTCTGCCTTTTTGTGTCTGGTTCACTGCCCTCCCTCACTCTGCCTCACCCCCTTTAAAAATTTCAGTTCTCTTTTCCCCCTGAAGATTTATTTTATTGTACTTTGAAGTTTTCTTTATTCTTTTTTTTTTGCTTTGCACAAAGTACTGACTCATGATTGCTAATGGCTGAGTGCAGGTTCTATGCCTCATTATTCAACTGTTTAAGATCGATTTCAAATAGGCTAGGTGGGCTGAGTCAGTACATGTATTTTTAAGTTAGATGATAAGGACTGTACTGTCAAAATTCACACAGATCTTGTTATGGATAGACCTGTCTTCTTTAGATTAAAGACAAAAGGTTCATTTATTTTGTATGAGCTAGAAAGAAAAAAAAAAAAACCAGAATGCTACTCTGGCCCATGCTGCAGTAGGATGGGACTGGGACTCTCAGGCATACAAGTCCTTTGCTCTGCTAACTGAGCTGTCTGCCTAGCCATTGACTAGATTTTTTTTTTTTTAAGGTTTTATTTATTGATGAGAAAGATAGGAGAGAGAGAGAGAGAGAGAGAGAGAAAACATCACTCTGGTATGTGTGTTGCCGAGGATTGAACTCAGGACCTCATGCTTGAGAGTCCAGAGCTTTATCCACTGTGCTACCTCCCAGACCACTGTTGACTGGATTTTAAAGCAATGCATATCCCTCTGAAAAATAAATTTTCCAGTAGAGAACTGTTGGGCTTTGTGTTTGGGATCCATTTTTGTTGAGACTAATAAGATTGTTTTCTCTTCAAATCATAACTTGATTTATCTGTAAAAACTTTTTTTAAAATTTATTTTTTTCCTTTATTGGGGGATTAATGTTTTACATTTGACTGTAAAAAGAATAGTTCGGACATGCATACCATTTCTCAGTTTTCCACTTAACAATACAACTCCCATGTAAAAACTTCCTGAAAGGAACTTTAAAAAATTTTTTAAAAAAATATTTATTTGTATTTATTTTTCCCTTTTGTTGCCCTTGTTGTTTTAGTTATTATTGCTGTTGTAGTTGATGTCCTTGTTAGATAGGACAGAGAGAAATGGAGAGAGGAAGGGAAGACAGGGGGAGAGAAAGACAGACACTTGCAGACCTGCTTTACCGCCTGTGAAAGGATGCTCCTGCAGGTGGGGAGCCAGGGGCTTGAACCGGGCTTTGCTTTGCGCCATGTGTGCTTAACTCGCTGCACTACCGCCCGACTCCCTCTGAAAGGAGCTTTGAACTTGTCATTTGAACAAAGAAATCAAATCACTGCCTGTGGCTCGAGAAATGAGGGGTGGTGAGCTTCTGGTGGAATAAAAAAATGTATGAGAACAATATATATATATATATTTTGTTTGTTTGTTTGTTTGTTACCAGAGCACTGCTCAGCTTTTGCTTATTGTGGTGCGGGGGATTGAACCTGGGACTTTGGAGTCTCAGCCATGAGAGTCTCTGCATAACCATTATGCTATCTCCCCCTGAACTTTTTTAAATTCAATTTATTTATTTATTTATTTATTTAAACCTTTGACAAGGTCTCCTCACGCAGGAACTGGAAGACTAGGGCTTAGCTGTGGGTGACAACCCTTGTTTCTGCCCGTGGGTGGCACATGGTAAGCTTTAGTAGGGAGGGAGGCTTGCCTTAATGATGTGAGTCAGAAGTATTGGTGGTTGCATGTTGTTAGTTGTCATCGTTGATCTTCCCTGTGTGAGCTGAGGAGGGCCTGCTACTTCTGTAAGATGCAGCAAGTTGGTTTGTAAAGTTTTGCCTTCAGCAGAGGTCTGGAGGCATACTGAAACTCTTCAGATGCTGGCTGTCCTTTACGTTCGTTCAGACTGCCTCCGTTTGCTCCCACCTCTACAACTGGCTTGGTTGCTCTGAACTGTCTCCTTCCTTGCAAGGAAACCACCAGCCTTGTCCTCTGGTGTTGCAGGCACATTGTTTATTGCTTTGTAAATTCCCTGTCATGTGACAGGTACTCTTTGAGCAGCCACCATTGCCAGACCTTGTACGATTTAGGCACATTTGCCCCCATTCATAAAAATTTCTCTTAAAAAAAAAAAAAGGAAATTGTGGCCTGGGGAAATATCTCAGCTGGTAGAGCAAAGGCCTTGCATGTCTGAGGCTTCCTTTTCAATCTTTGGTGCTGCCTGTACTAGAGTGGTGCTTTTGCTTCTCTCTCTGAAGCTTTATCTCTCATGGAGTTCACAAAAACTAGAAAAGTTTAAGTGGAATAAAGACAAAAATACAAGTCACTATTCAGAAATAACTATAATTATATGATGTACTTTCTTTTCTTCTTTTTAATGCTTTGTCCAGGCCTTACACTTGAGAAAGAGAGAGGCAGACAGACAAAGGGAACATAACTTTTACCATCCTTGGGGATGGAACCGGGCACCTTGTGCATGCTGCACTCCCAGCACCAAGCTGGGTGTATTTCATTTGTCTAAGTATGTTTGTTTTTTTCTTCCCCCAGTTTAGAACAATGTTATATACATACTTAGTTTCTTTAAAAAAATTTTTATTACCTTTATTTATTGGATAAATACAGCCAGAAATCAAGAGGGTAGGGGAAGATAGAGAAAGAGCTACACCTACAGCACTGCTTCACCACTTGAAAAACTTTCTTCCTGCAAGTGTGGACTGGGGACTCGAACCCAGGTCCTTGCACATTGTAAGATGTGCGCTCAACCAGGTGCACCGTCACCCGGCCTCTTTTAGTTTCTTTCTTTAATTTTTTTCTCTCCCCTCCCACTCTCTTCTAGCTGTCCATCCCTTCTAGTTTCTAACTTACTTTTTCCTTTTAATTTTATAGTGTATGTCCTTAATAGATTGCCGGGAGTCGGGCGGTAGCGTATTGGGTTAAGCACACGTAACACAAAGTGAAAGGACCAGCGTAAAGTTTGAGCCCCCGGCTCCCCACCTGCAGGCGGGTCCTTTCACAGGCGGTGAAGCAGGTCTGCAGTGTCTTTCTCTCCCCCTCTCTGTCTTCTCCTCCTCTCTCCATTTCTCTCTGTCCTATCCAACAACGACAACATCAATAACAACAGTAAAAAAAAAAAACAAGGGCAACAAAAGGGAAAATAAATGACAAAAAAAAATTTTAAAAAGATTGCCATTACATGGATAGGCCATGATTTATTTAATTCTTTTCATTTAAAATATTTTATTTATTTTAATTAGAGAGATACAGAGAAAGACCAGAGCACTCTCAACTCTGGTTGATGGTGGTACTGGGGACTGAACTTGGAACCTAGGAGCTTCAGGCATGAAAGTCTTTTGTATAACCATTATGCTGTCTTCCCAGCCCTATTTAATTCTCTATTAGTAGACACTTTTTTTTAATTTTCTTTTCCTGCCAGTGTTTCTGCTGGGCTTATGTGTCTGCATGATTCCACTACTCTGGACTTTTTAACAAATACTTTATTTATTTTAATGACAAAACCACAGAAGACAGAGACCATAGCACTGCTGAGCTTTGCTATCTGGATTAAACTTGGGATCTCAGAGCCTCAGGTAGGAAAATCTTTTGCATAACCACTACATAATCTCTTCAGTCCAGAACTTTAAAAAATATTCATTTATTTTTAATTTGGTAGGACAGAGAGGAATGAGAGGGAAGGGTGGGGGAGAGAGAAACAGCAGGCCTGCTTCACCACTTGTGAAGCTTCCCTCCTCCTGCAGATGGGGAACTGGGGATTGAAGAACTGGGGCTTGAAGAACGCAGATCCTTCTTCCGTAGCCAGTCAACAGCGTCAGGTTGAAAGCTGTCAGGAGCTGCTTGTTGCTGGCTTTGAAAGTGACTGGGATCCATGTGGATTCAGTCGGCTAGGAAGTTTCCCCAATGAATGGGTACTCACGGGATGCACCACGAGACGGTCGATCCAATGCATCCACGCAGATCCTTGCACATGGTAATGTGTGTGTGCAAATTGAGTGCGCCACCACACAGCATGCAGTACCTCCTGCCCCCCCCCCCCCGTTTTTTGTTTTGTTTTTGATGGCGAGTACAGACACCACAGCACTGCTGCCCGCTGATGAAGCTTCCGTCTTCCATAGTGTTCCCATGTGGCGGCTAGGGCTTTCAAATCTGTATCCTCACATGTGGTAAGATCTATGCTCTAGAGGGTGAGCTGTCTTTCACCTCTATATTTGCTTTTTTAAAATTTTTATTTATTTTAAAGATTTTATTTATTAATGAGAAACATAGGAGAGAGAAAGAACCAGGCATCACCCTGGTACATATGCTGCCAGGGATTGAACTCAGGACCTCATGCTTGAGAGTTCGATGCTTTTTCCACTGCACCACCTCTCGGACCACTTTTTTATTATTATTATTTTATTTTACTATTTTTATTTATTTCCTTTTTGTTGCCCTTGTTTTTTATTGTTGTTGTAGTTATTATAATTGTTGTTATTGATGTCGTCGTTGTTGGATAGGACAGAGAGAAATGGAGAGAGGAGGGGAAGACAGGTTTTTTGTTTTTTTTAACCCAGTTTTTCCTTCTTTTAACTAAAGCTTTAAGGCCATACTCACATGTGAATTTGTTCCACATCACTATTTCCCATCAGTGGAGAGGGTATAGATGTCTTCCTCTGGCACAGTGCAGCTTTCTTCTAAAGCCCTTGTGACTTTCGCCTCCAGCTACCTTCTTGTATCACTAAGTTCTGTGTTTCAGTAGTGCCTGACTAAGCTTTTTGAGTAGGTCGTGGGGTCTTCATTTACTGGTGTGAGTCTGGACAAATGCCTTGACTTAAACTTTATTTTGTCCTCCATAGTATTTTTTTAAAAATTGTTATCTTTTATTTATTGGATAGAGACAACCAGCAATTGAGAGGGAGGGGAGTAATAGACAGTGAGAGAACAGAGAATCTTTTATTTATTTATTGGATAGAGACAACCAGAAATTGAGAGGGAGGGGGGTGATAGAGAGGGAGAGAGACAGAGATACTTGTAATACTGCTTCATCATTCACAGAGCTTTCCCCCTGCAGGTGGGGACCGGGGACTCGAACCCAGGTCCTTTGTGCATTGTAACATGTATGTTCAACCAGGTACGCCACCACCCACCCAGCTCTAGATTGATTTTTAAAAAATATTTATTTCCTTTTGTTGCCCTTCTTGTTTTATTGTTGTTGGATAAGACAGAGAGAAATGGAGAGAGGAGGGGAGACAGACACCTGCAGGCCTGTTTCACCACTTGTGAAGCGACTCCCCTGCAGGTGGGGATCCTTACGCAGGTCCTTGAGCTTTGTGTCATGGTCACTTAACCCGCTGCGCTACAGCCCGACTCCCCAGACTTATTTTTTAAGTGGTCCTCACTGGGGCTTTACTGCTCTAGGCTGACTTTTTTCAGATAGAAAGACAGAGAAAGAGAGAAAAAGACAGAAAGACATGACCAAACAAGCTCACTATTCAAGTGAACTAGCTTGCCAGCCCCTAACTTGAATATTTATGTTGGGGAGGAGCTTGTAGTAATCTCTCTGTGGTCCAGTGGGGAGTAGACAAGCATCTCTTTAAAGGGGCCTTTGGGGGGGGAGCATGTAGCTTAATTTCATCATCACCCTCTGGCGAGTCTTTCTTGGCCATGAGTGCTCTTCTTTATAACACTTCACAGCTCTAAATACAGGGTTTTTTGTTTTTTTTTTTACTTTAATTTTATTTATTTACTTATTTTGGATAGAGACAGAAATCAAGGAGAGAGAACTTTGTAGTATTATTTCACTGCTCATGAAGTCTCGTCCCTGCAGTTGGGGACCGAGGACTTGAACCCTGGTCCTCTGCACACTGTAATGGGTGTGCTCAATGAGGTGCAGCTTCTAAATACATTTTTTAAAACTATTACTTATTTTGTGTTAAGAGACGCACACAAGATAAAATTTACCATTGTAGCCATTTTTTTTTTCCTCCAGGGTTATTGCTGGGCTTGGTACCTGCACCATGAATCCACCGCTCCTGGAAGCCATTTTTTTCACCTTTAGTTGCCCTTGTTGTAGTCTCGTTGTGGTTATTATTATTACCATTGTTGATGTTGTTCGTTGTTGGATAGAACAGAGAGAAATGGAGAGAGGAGAGGAAGACAGAGGGAGAGAAAGATAGACACCTGCAGACCTGCTTCACCGCCTGTGAAGTGACACCCCTGCAGGAGCCGGGGGCTCGAACCAGGATCTTTACGCTGGTCCTTGCGCTTTGCACCACCGCCCGACCCCCTTTTGTAGCCATTTTTAAGCATGTGGTTTAGTGCATTAAATGAATTCAGTGTTGTATCCCATTATCCATCTCTACAACTTTATTGTCTTGAACAGAAATTCTGTATCTGTTAAACACTAGTTTTCCAAATTCTGCCCCTAACCACCACCATGCTTCATCCTGCCTCTGAATTTGATTTCTTCAGGAGCCTCAGATTAGTGGACTCATCACTCTGTCCTTTTGTGCATGACTTCTTCACCCAGTGTATTTTCAAAGCTTTTTTTTCCTTCTGTTTTATTATTTTTAAATGTTTTTTATTTGTTTATTTTTGTATAGAAAGACAGAAGAGGGAGAGAGACAGAGAGACACCTGCAGTCCTGCTCCACCATTCATGAAGCTTTCACCCTGCAGGTGGGGACCAGGGGCTTGAACCTACAACTTTGTGCACTGTAGTGTGTGCGCTTTATCAGGTGTGACACCGCCTGGCCCCTGTTTTCTTATTTTTAATTATTTTATTTGTGGAAATAATGATTTACAAGACAGTTGTTAGCAAAAATCTTAGGTTCCCCCCCTTCCCGTTATTGAATTATCCTTTTCCCCCATGGAATGTATCATGAAGTGAAAATTCTGTTGCTTCCTGTTCATCACTGTGTCTAAATCAGAGAGATTACCATTAATATGTGTAAGATGAGTCCTGGAATCATATAAGAGGGCCTCATAGGAGCTTACCGGAAAGTCAGACCAACTCAGCTTTGGTGCTGGGTTATCTGAAAAGGCCTCAAAAAGGCAACATACTTGAAGTAAGCAGTTCTTGAAAATAGTATGCCCAGCTCTAGAGTATGTGTTACAAGGTTGAATTAACAATAGTGTCCATGAATCCCAGAAAAGACCTTGTGGGTTAGACCTGCTTTCCAGAGCACCCAGGTCCTTTATGTGTGGATGTGTTACACACAGGTTCTAGTATGGCATGTCCAACCAGCTCAGAGGGGAGTAGGTAGGGCTTTGAATTCAGAAGCTTGTGCTGTCTCCCCAGCATGTTGCAGGTCATGTCTGCATAGGATGGTGGGTTGAATGGCTTCAGGACCAACTGAGAAAAGATCATCTTGAGCATTTTACCCATGGTTCCTTCAAGTCACCAGAGCTATTCCCAGCAGGCACTGTTTACGTATGTCTTAACTTCTTTTTTTTTTTTAATTATTTATTTATTTATTCTTTTTGTTGCCCTTGTTTTTTTTTTTATTGTTGTAGTTATTACTGATGTCATTGTTGTTGGATAGGACAGAGAGAAATGGAGAGAGGAGGGGAAGACAGAGAGGGGGAGAGAAAGACAGACACCTGCAGACCTGCTTCACCGCCTGTGAAGTGACTCCCCTGCAGGTGGGGAGCCGGGGGCTCGAACCGGGATCCTTCCGCTGGTCCTTGTGCTTAGCGCCACCTGCGCTTAACCCGCTGCGCTACCGCCCGACTCCCTGTCTTAACTTCTAAATAGAGTTTTAGAACTTACAGAGCTGCTCTGTTGCAGGCGGTACAGGAATCTCAGGCCTGTCTGGGAGAGGCACAACCACCACTGCGTGCCTCACCTCTCAGAAGGACTGAATGGGTTGAGTGTTTAGATAGATTTGTGGAAAGTAGAGCCTTGACCCAAAGCAAAAAAGTGGGAAACATTTTTTTTTTCTGATTAAAAATTAGAGTATACATACTCATTGTGGGCAAAAAATAAAAATAAATAATGAAAAAATGGAAGCTCTCATCCAGCTTTTCAGGCATTAGTCATGTTTACAGCTTGCTGTGTTTATCCTTCTAGCCTCAAATACATACATAATGTGGCCCTGTGTAGGTAGGTAGACTAAAAAAAAAAACTAAAAGCCACATTGTTCTTCTGTAATTTGCGTTTTCAAATACATATGAGCATTTTGATACTGAGGATCTACCACCCTGCCGGTGTTTTTAAACTAACATATTTGTATATGCATATGTGTGGAATTATTTTGTCTTGGGGCTTCACTGCCCTAGACTTTTTCTGGTGGAGAGATTGAGGGATGAAAGAAAGAAGGTATCACAGCGGCAACCAGCATGAGGCCCTGAGGCCGACCTCCAGCACTGCATATTCCAGAGTGATGCCCTGGGGTGTGTGCCAGCCCGCCCTGCCCCCATCGTGCAGCACGCAGCTTTCCCTGCTGTAGGTTCCAGCCCCTGGTCCCCACCTGCAGGGGAAGCTTTATAAGTGGTGAAGCAGGGCTGCAGGCTGTTTGTCTTTCCTTCTCTATTTTTCCCTCGCTTCTCAGTTTCTCCGTCTCTATCTGATAATACATATTTCAAAAAATATTTTATTTATTTTTAAAATATTTATTCCCTTTTGTTGCCCTTGTTGTTTTATTATTGTAGTTATTATTGTTGTTGATGTCGTCGTTACTGGATAGGACAGAAGAGGGGAAGACGGGGAGAGACAGACACCTGCAGACCTGCTTCACCACATGTGAAGGAACTCCCCTGCAGGTGGGGAGCCAGGGGCTCGAACTGGGATCCGCATGCTGGTCCTTGCGCTTTGCGCCACGTGCGCTTAACCTGCTGCACAACCACCTGACTCCCTGGTGGTGGTTTCTTTTGCTGTGCAGAGCTTTTCAACTTGATGTAGTCCCATTGGTTTATTTTTGATTTAGTTCTCTTTGTATTAGGATTTGTTTCATTGAAGATGCCTTTAAAGTATTTGATAGTTTCTGGTCTAAAACCCAAGTCCTTGACCCATTTGGAGTTTACTTTTGTGTTCAGTGAAATACAGTGGTTCAATTTCATTCTTCTGTATGTTTCATTCTTTTTAAATAGAGGCTTGGTAAGAATTCTACTGAATTCCTCTTTGGAAAACTTTGTCAGTTTTCATACAACAGTGTGTGAACAGAGGGAGTGATTCTGAACTGGACTTTTCCAAATAGTCTTTGGGTCATCTGGAGGTGCACATACATTTATCTTTCAAAGGCCACAATTGTTTCAGTCTTGGTGTAGCTAGCGTGGGATGTTGGGTTTTGATTGGCTTGGACAAACATGCCAGTGTGGGGACTGGAGGGGCCTGCAGGGAGAGGCACAGTGTCGGGCCTGGGTTTGGTTTTTGGTACTGTTAATTAGAACAGTGCTATTTGGCACAGATGTTTTCTTTACTCTGGCAAGAAAATCCTGAAACCTACTCCATTTGGAGTTCTCACATAGCCCCTCCGGGGACTTCTGAAGCTCATATTTCATAGCTCATGGAGGCTTTGTTTATATTTCTTGTTGTGTGGAATATACTGTATGTATGGTTGTCAGAAAACTCATGACACACTTTTGTATAGAAAAACAAAAATACCAGGCAAGGAGGTCGCACACCTGGTTAAGCACACATAGTACTAAGTGCAATGATCTATGCAAGCATCTGGGTCCGAGTCCCCACTCCCCTGCATCTGGGAAGCTTTGAGCAGTGAAGCAGATCTGCAGGTGTTTTATCTTTCTCCCTGTCTCCCTTCCCTCTCAAATTTCCCCCTGTCCTATCCAATAAAGTGGAAAAAATGGCTGCCAGGAGCAGTGGGTTGGTAGTGCTGGCACTGAGTCCTAGCAATAATGTTGCGGGGGGGGGGGGGAGAAAAAGAAAGAGAAATCCCTCATGACTTTTCTCAGCAACCCAATAAGTAGATTATGAGAAGCAGATCCGAAGCACACTGCTCGGCTCTGGTATATATGTATTGCTAGGGGACAAACCTCGGATCTCATGCATGCAAGTCCTGTGTGCTACCACTCAGCTGTTCCCCCGGCCTAGAAATTCATTTGGAGGCCAGTCCTTACATCTCCAGGTAGTGGCTATGGTTCAGATCTCACTATTCCTCAGACTTCCCATTTGGCTTGGGGGTCCCGAGTTTTGGTTTTAGGTCACACCCAGTGGATACACTGACTGCAGCAATGAAGCCCCTAGAAGGTCCTGGATGATACTGCATCAGGCCAGGTTAGAAGGATTTGTGTTCCGATGAGATAGGTGCCTGGAGGTGTGATTGGGGATCACCACAGGTATGGCCCTTGTGGGTTGTTATTGTTAGCTTGAACCTTGAGAGAATTAGTTCAGTGGGAGAGATGGGGACGCCATGGCTCCTATTCCTCTTTCCTGCAGGAGAGTAATTCCTGGCTTTTAAGTCAGTTACCCTCATACCCAGGCTCTAGAATTTAGGAGTTGAGTCTGCTGTGGTTAGTTACTGAATCTTGTAACATGTTCCTTGTAGAATTGAGGGTGGAGAGGATTCAGTGGAAGTTTTTATCATCTACCGGGCACAAACCAAGCAGGTTCTCAATAAACAGTAGCTATTAGTAGTTTCTACATGCAACACCAGCAGAGGGCCTGGGGGTTTGGAGTAGGCAGGTTTATACACTTGGGGCTTGTTTGTTTACTAGGTGTTGGTGTTTCTAATTGTGTGCTGTGCACTGAAGTTTTCAGCCCAAATCAAGTAACCCTGTCCTCAGGGCCGGGAGATAGTTCACCCAGTGGAGCACAAACTACCATGCGTGAGGAAGTGGGTTCAAGCCCCCGGCCGCCATGTGGGCACATCTGCACAGCAAAGCTTTACAAGTATGGAGCACAGGGTTGTGGTGTTTCTCCTATTCCTCCCCACCCCCCACTCTATATTTACCAAAACAAACCAACAATCCACTGGGGATGGAGGAGTTGTAGTGCAGGCACAAAGCCTCAGCAAAGAAAAAACAACAAAAAAAACAAAACAAAAAACCCTTGGTTTCACCGCTAGGAACTCAGACACCTGATCTTTTCCTGTGGGGCAGTCTGGGGGTTGTGCAGAGGGGTTCTACATAATTTTGTTGTTTGTTTTTTCCCCCACTAAGGTTATCCCTTGGGCTCAGTGTCTGTGCTTCTGTGCTACAACTCCACCAATCCCAGTGACTAGGTTTTCCTTCTTTTCTGCTAGAGAAAAATAGAGACACCTGCAGCACCGCTCCACTGCTCAAAAAGCTCCCCCCTTCAGGTGGGGAATGAAGCTTGAGCCCAAGTCTTTGAACATGGTAAGGTCTGCACCTTACCTTCACACCATCCCATAATGGCATTTAACTGTTGGCTGTCACTCTGTACAGTTTGCTCAGTTCTCGGAGAGTTTTTGGTAAATGTCTCAGGAGAAATAAAGATAGGTGTGTTAAGGCAGTTCACAGTGGTTGTAGGACCTTGACGTCTGGTCTATTTTATTTATTTACTTACTTACTTTATTTCCTTATTTATTTAGGATATAGACAGAAGTTAAAAGGGAGAGGGCCAGAGAGATACCTACAGTACTGCTTTACTGCTTGTGAAGTTTCCTCCCTCTACATGAGGACCGAGGCTTGAACTTGGGTCCTTGTGCATTATAATGTATGCACGCTGCCAGATGTGCAACCATCTGGCTCTTTGTTTTATTTTATTTTAAACAGAACACAGCTCATGTAGGTTTATGTTGGGGTGGGGGACTGAACTTGGGAAATCTGAGCGATAACTCTCTGTTTCTGTTTCTTTTCTTCTTTTTTAATTGGAGTGATTAAAAGTTTGCAGTAAAGACAGTTGTTAGCACATGTATAAAATTTCTCAGTTTTCTGCAAAACACTCACCCCAGTCTTGGTCCTCCTCCATCATCATGCAGCAGGACCTGAATACACACCTCCACCCCACTCCACCATCCCATGTTTTTCTATTTTGGTGCAGTATGCCAAATCCAGTCCAAATTCTACTTTGTGTTTCCCTTTCTGTTTTTATTTCTCAGCTTCTGTTCATGAGTGAGATCATCCCATATTCACCCTTCTCTTTTTTACTTATTAACTGGATAGAACAGCCAGAAATCGAGAGGGAAGGGGTGATGGAGAGGGGGAGTCAGAGAGACACCGCAGTACTGTTTCCTTCACCACTCACAAAGCTTTCCTGCAGATGGGGACTGGGGGCTTAAACCCAGGTCCTTCCTTGCACATTGTAATATGTGCTTTCAACCAGGTGTGCCACCACCTAGCCCCATCCTTCTCTTTCTGTTTTATCTCAATATGATTCCTTAAAGCTTATCCAAGATGAGATAGTCATTCTTTTTTTTTTATTTTTATTATTATTTTATTTATAAAAAGGAAACACTGACAAGACCATAGGATAAGAGGGGTAAACTCCACACAATTCCCACCACCAGAAATTCGTATCCCATCCCCTCCCCTGATAGCTTTCCTATTCTTTAACCCTCTGGGAGTGTGGACCCATGGTCATTGTGGGATGCAGAAGGTGGAAGGTCTGACTTTGGTAATTGCTTCCCCACTGAACATGGTCATTGACAGGTCGGAGAGAGATGGTCATTCTTAATAGCTGAGTAGTAGTTCATTGTGTATATATACCACAACTTTCTCAATCACTGATCTGTTTTGGATACCTAGGTTGCTTCCAGTTTTTGCCTATTGCAAATTGTGCTGATGTGAGCATAGGCATACACACATCATTTTGAATATCCCCAGCAGAGGAATTGCAGGGTCATAGGGTAGGTCTATTTCTAGTCGTCTTAGAGTTCTGCAGACTTGAGCCTATGTTTCATTAGCTGCGGTTGGGGTTGGAACCAGTTGTGTCGCTGTAAACTGTTGAATTGCTATAATTCCTTGGATGGTGTTTAACATAGTATAGACGCCTAGTCAGTAGTTTCTGAGTCTAGATTGCTCAACTACAGTGTTACTGGTGGCCAGGGAGGTTTGCTGAGGTGTAGCACAGGACTTGGAAGCATGAAGTCTGGGATTTGACCCATGGCACTGCATATGGCAGAAGTGCCCTGGCTCTTTCTTTCTTGCACTTGTTAATATGTATTTTGTTTGGTTTAAATTTTCACTTAATATGGGTAGAGACAAATTGAGAGGGAAGGGAGAGGTCAAGAAGAGAGGCTCCTGCAGCACTGCTTCACCACTTGGGAAATTTTCCCCTTGCAGGTGGGGGCTGGGGTCTTGAACTTGGGCCTGTGTGAACTTGAATGTAATGTGTGTGCTCAACCAGGTGTGCCACTGCCCTGCCCTTTATCTTACTCTATTTTTTTGTCATCACCAGGACTTTACTATATGGGCCTGACTTTTTAAGACAGAGACAAGCAAAGAGGGAAAGGTCTCTTAGCACCAAGGCTTCCCCCACAGTGGTTACAGTTGATATAGAACTGAGTTCATATATAAAAGCAGGTCTCTTCCCAGATCAGAGACACACATACCAGAACACTGCTCACCTCTTGCTTAATTAAGGTGTTGTGATAAGTCTTAAAAATAAAGCAATGTAAGGAGGGCAGGCAGTGGTGCACCACCTGTTGGAGCACATAGGTTACCATGTGCAAGGACCCAGATTTGAGCCCCCAGTTTACACCTGCAGGGGAGAAGCTTCATGAGTTGTAAAGCTTTTTAATTTCTCTCAGTCCTATCAAATAAAATAGGAAAAAAAGGGGAAAAATGTCTGCTGGGAACAGTGGATTGGCACATCCCCAGCAGTAACCCTGGTGGCAATAAAAATAAGATAAAATAATTGTAACGAAATAGTAACAAAAATTCTAAACATTCCACAGGTGAACAAAGTAGACAGAAAGTGAAAGTCATTCCTTTCTCTCTGTGTCCCTTTTTTAAGATTAGCAGATGGGTTTTCCCAACCAGTAGAAATGCTTGGTAGATACTGCTGAGTGACCTCAGTTCAATTTTTCCCCTCCCTCACTCCCTCCGTCTTTTCTTTTCTTTTTTAATTTACTTATTTCTTAGAGAAAAAGTGAGGGGAAGAGAAAGACGGATGATCCTACTGGCATATGTCATGCCAGAGAATGAATCTGGGGCCTCATACCTGAGGTTCTAACACTTTTTTTTTGCCTGCAGGGTTATTGCTGGGGCTCATTGCCTGTACCACAAATCCATTGCTCCTGGAGGTCATTATTTCCCTTTTGTTACCCTGGTTGTTTTTGGAGAGAGGAGGGGAAGATAGAGAGGGGAAGAGAAAGATAGACACCTGCAGACCTGCTTCACCGCTTGTGAAGCAACTCCCCTGCAGGTGGGGAGCTGCAGGGCTCGAACCTGGATCCTTCCGCTGGTCCCCATGCTTTGTGCCACATGTGCTTAACCCACTGCGCTACCGCCCGACCCCCGGTTCTAACACTTTATCCTCTGGGGGGAGAAGGTGGAGTAGGGAGGGGTCTGGGGGCTGTGGAAACAGTTCTGTCAGTCTGATAAGGTCTTTGTAATATTAAATGCAAATCAGAAGTGAAGTTGCTTGTTTATTTATTTAAAAAAGGAGACATTAACAAAACCATAGGATAGGAGGGGTACAACTCCACACAATTTCCACCACCAGATCTCCATATCCCATCCCTTCCCCTGATAGCTTTCCCATTCTCTATGCCTCTGGGAGTATGGACCCAAGGTCATTGTGTGTTGTAGAAGGTGGGAGGTCTGGCTTCTGTAATTGCTTCCCCGCTGAACATGGGCGTTGACTGGTCGATCCATACTCCCATTCTGCCTCTCTCTTTGCCTAGTAGGGTGGGTCTCTGGGGAAGTGGAAGCAGAGCTCCAGGACACATTGGTGGAGTTGTCTGTCCAAGGAAGTCTGGTCAGCATCATGCTGGTATCTGGAACCTGGTGGCTGAAAAGAGAGTTAGCATACAAAGCCAGACAAATTGTTTAACAGTGAAGTTGTTTTATTTAAAGCAAAGGGTGTATGTTCCTCTCCACCCCTTTACCCCCTCGTTGAAGTGACAGGTCGGCATCCTGTGGAGGCTCCTGGGGGACAGTAGGCCCTTTTGGGGGAGTCATCCCTTTTCTTCAGACTTGATTTTGCCTGTTGGTGTCCAGTGACAAATCCCTGGGCTCCTCTACCCCCCAAAGCTTTTTTAGAAGGTGTGTCTCCTGGGGTCTGGTCCTTGAAATCAGCCTTTTTAGTATTCCCTTCACTCCTCCCAGTATCTTTGGATTCTTTTTTAGAGACAGGGAGAAGAAGAGGGAGAAGGAGAGGGAGAGAGGGAGAGAGGTGGAAGGGGAATAAATGAGGCCATACCTTCCTTCAGAGTGGTGAGGGCTGGGCTCAAACCCTGGTTTACAAACGCACACGTGCACAAACACACACTCCCAGCCAGCTATTTTGTTGGCCCTGAATTTAAATTTTTTATCAACAAGAAGGTGGACTTGAAGTAGAGTTGTTGATATATGAGCACGAGGCCCGGGGCTGAGCTGATGTGATAGTGGCTGGCTTGTCTCGTGGTTCACCTGTAAGTAGGGGTGAGTGACAGCAAGGACAGCAACCTCAGCAGTTGTTAGCAGGCTCTTCCCTGCCATGTGATTATTATCATTCACTCGGCCTCATTAAGGGTGACATTAAATCCAGGTTGGAATGACTGGTTCTAAGGACTCTCCTTTGGCTTTTTTTTTTTTTTTTTTAATTT